>NW_022995372.1:16791730-17031571 GCF_004354385.1 Drosophila innubila | reverse complement strand
CCGTCGGCGTCGCTGCACTTTTGTGCAAACTAATATTTTAAAATTGTTGATTATGATGACTTTTCATTTTGTTCGCCAAGATCTGGATTGCGCATCAGCATCAGCTTTGCATCAGCTTTATAAACAAAATTGCATTGGCAAAGTGTTTTTTTTAATTTGACGCTTGATGCCGCTGCTGCTGCCACCGATGCCGCAGGCCGAGATCATTAGCCATGCCGACCAACGAATGGACTGCAGCTGCTTTGACTGCATACGCAGCATTGGCCAGGCCAGCTTCAAATGCCTATTACTTAATGTCGTGCTATCCCTCTCTCTCTCTCTATCTCATTGTGAAAATGGCAAAAATATTTCACGGCACATTAAATTTTTGACCACGTTATTCGCAATGCCCGTGGAAATCTGTCGGGTATCCATCATGTGCCACATGCCGCACCCAACAAGCTTCCAATCAGGAAGCAACTGCCCTGGCCACCTGGTGAGACCTGACCGCCTGCTTTAGAGTCATCAGTCACTTGCGGTGTATTCCATTTAACATATGGTGTCCTCCATACCCAACCCATCCAATTTCTTCTAAGCTAACTTTAATGTGCAAATTACTGAAGCGTTACAACGAATTTGTTTACGAGTAAATGTCTTGAGTTTAACTGATTATGTGACCCAATTGTGCATCGAGGCAAGAATTACCCAAAACCGATAAGAATCCAAGGCGACACCGTTACGACTTGAGGAATTTGTCTGGGAAACTGAGTAAGCTGTGTACTAACAACAGTTAAATGGCGACTAGAAATTACACATATTCAAATAACAGTACAAGCCAATTCTGTTAACTTTTTAATCTGTAGGCGTCACATTAACATTAGAAGAACATGTTATTAAGAAAGTTGAATGTTCATCCTATTGTCACATTAACAGCGGATGAGGAATGTTCTGTTCATCCTATTGTCACATTAACAGCAGATGAGGAATGTTCTGTTAACATTATGTACCTCCGCACAGTTAACGCATAAGCCAGGGATGCAGTAAGAAAATTTGCAGCCCAGTCAAATACAATTTAAGGAGGCTTTTGTAAATTTTTTTTTATACCATAATACTTAAGAGAATTCATTTTTTCCTTTTTAAATAAGTATAATTCAATGAATACATTGTCAGATTCAATTCATCGATTTTGTAACACAAAATAAAAGCATTGATGTAATTTATTGTGATTTTATCCGATACATCAGATTTGAATACTAAAACCTTGGAATCTGGAGTGTGAGGAGTTCAAGAGCACTTATCTTATGAAAATATTCAAGTATCTTAGGATTTGCTCAACATTGAGCACTTCCTTAATTGCCATCCCTTCCACAAGGTCTAACATTGTAAGCTCAGCCTTAAATTGGACATAATTGGGGATTACAGCTGCTGTTGGCCAAATGCTGAATCATTCTTTGGCCAGTTCACACACATTGCAGACAAACATGATCCGCTAACCTTCGCATCAGAAGACCGAAATTGTTCCCTTTTGTGACTTGCCAAGACGATCAGCATATTATTATAGCCCATTTATGCGTAGTATTGGAGGTGGGTATAAATTTCCGTTGGAAAGCAAAATAGAAACTATATAATTAGTAATGGCTCTAGGTACGCCCCAAGGCGTTACGTTTTCTAAGGCCACAACAGCAACAACGATGATAACAAAAAGCTTCAATGTACGCAAAGTAAGCGCAAACGAAACTGAAAACTCTCACAGACGGAGGCCTGAAGATGACAGATGACAATGATATATGGGATTCTTGAAACTGAAATCGAGCCGAGTTCAGATGTGTTGAGAAGAAATGAATATATTCATTCGAATACTTGTACTCGTATCTCTTTCTCTGTCGAGAGCCAACTGATAGTGTTAAGGCAAAGACAACATCAATTGACTTTGCGCCAGATGATACTTGAAGAGCGCATGGTAATGCTGCTGCTTTGGTTAATGGCGATGATGATGATGATGGAACAGGCCCAGGAACAGCACACCACAAACTGGCTAGAACCACTTTCTACGTGTACAATGAACGATTCCCACTTCCCACTTCCCTCTTTCGTCTGGGGGCAAACGGGCAAACAAAGTAAAAGTCAATTTCTTGAGCGGCTGTCGCATTTTTTTTTTTTGGTTTCGGAGCTGCCACGAAGAAGACGACGTTTTAATTTGTGGCTTGTTGGTTTATTTTTGTTTCATATTAATTTCTTCTGCTGCTTCCTCTTCTGTGTTATTTTTTTTTCTTTTGCTTAATTACAGCATGAAAATCGTAAACCGTTTTATATTTTTTAAGGGCAACGGAACAAAAGGCTTTGGGCAAATTTATTTGTTCGTTTCTTTTTTTGGCTTATAGGAAGTGGGAAATTATTACGAAAATTATGTTGCACTGCTTGAAATTGGGACACACAACGAAAAAACTAAAACTTAAACACAAAAAAAACGAAGAAAAACAAAAGACTTAAGACACAAACTTGAGTGCTGAACAGCTGCCCGCATCGAATCTGAGCAACGAATTAATTATAACATGCAGCAGCCCAGCTCGTCGTCTCAAACGCACATTATGCCAAAGACAAAACAACTAACGTCAGCGCGGGAGTCAACTAAGCACAGTGGAGCTAGGTAACACATGGAATTAGTTCACAAATAAAACAGTCTATGTAGGTATTCTAAATTGTAAATATAGCATAGAATTTTGAAGAGTTTGCCCCACTGTGAAGGTCAGAAAATAAAATAGGTTACACTTAGAAGTAGCTACCAAAGAAAAGTAAAAGTTTGAAATATCTTTAAAGTAGAGAAGGAGTTAGCTACTAGTGATTAAGCTTACAATATAAAGTCTTTGTCTATTTATTCGAAATATGCGAGCATACGTTTCTTAAATTCGAAATGTTTAAATTGAATGATTAAAAATGATTAAAAAATATGAGCTGTGGATTTATAAATACATATATTTATAATTAGTAATTGTGTGAATATTCTACATATTTTTAAGAATACTTTTTTAACACTTTGTCCCACTGTGAGGGATATCAATAGGTAAGCTTCAAGTCCAAATCTCATTGCTGATGATTTGCATAAAAAACTGCGATGCGATAAACTAATCAACCCAAATTCGGTGCAAAGATTCGCACGGTTTGTTGCCGCAGCAGACGCTGAAGCCGGCGCCAGCGACGCAGCCAGCGCAGACGCCAGCGTCGCAGCGATTGAGTGAGACCAGCGGCCATAGAAGAGTTCCAGCATGAGTGTTAGGGCTACAGATGCAAAGGGATTATATGAGGAACCTTATTTATTGGAATTTATTTCCCACCTGCCGCTAGGGAACCGACAGCGAGACCAATAAAGGCGCCTTGAAGCATGCGAAGGTTGAGAGCGCTGATCATCTCATTGTCCAGGGCGTGTTGTGGTGGCGATTTGGCCTCATTGCTCTTGGTGTTCGCATTAGCATTCTCCGCTGCGGCCAATTCCTTTGATTGCTGCGCCTGATCCTTGGTCAATATGCGCGATTGTGTCTCGTATTCGGCCGTTGTCATCTTGTCCAAAATGCCGCCCTCAAACATGTGCATCAAACTGGTAAATAATAGTTGTAATCAAGGGAATTTTTTTATATTCCCAATTGTTTTTAATTATGCCCCGATTTTCTAAACATATTAAATTAATTAATAAAAAGATGCGTAACTTATTACAGAATATAATTTAAGTAAATGGTTATATAGATTCTGATTAGGAATATATAGTTCTATATATGCTTGTCTCTTATATACTTTGCAGATACTAATTGTACTCTTAACAAAGAGTATAATAAAATACACACAAAAAAAATCGTTCTAAAATTCAGAGTTAAAATTCTTTATTTTAGCACGTTTATTTAAGTGTGTATTCAGGATATTATTCTTAAATTAAGATAATACGTAAATTAAAATGGCAACGATATTAAAAAGTCAACATTAAAAAAGTTAAGGAAGCCTTAATTTTTAGATCTAACTGAAAACAGATCTTACAGAACCCCGGAAATGAAAATAAGTATGTTGTACTAGGTTTAAAAGAATCCGGGATTACCGTACTTCTGACACCGCATTGGATTAATTTTAGCCCGGAATCCCGGATTTTTTCTTTCTGTGTAGCTAATGTGGGGTATATGACAACCTACACATCATTGAGACTGTCCAGGAAGGGGCATCCAATCTGCACAGCCACCGCAGAGTATCGTGTATATAGTTTCTGGCTCAGTTGAAAATTCTTGGCTCCATATTGTTGGATGTTAAAGTAAAGTGTCTCCCGTCCACCGAGCACCGCCTTGTTCTCCCTGCCATCGGCGATCAGCTTGACGCCCGCCTCCACGGAGTCGATGAGGAACGCCTTGTGATCGTCTGGTTGTTGTTGCCGCATCAGAGCGTAGAGCTGTCGGAATAGTTCCGTGCCATTCTCGAGCATTTCCAGGGAGCTGCTCTCCTTCTCCACATACAAGCGATAGCCATCCTGCTGCATGGCCACCTGGAGGCGCTGCAATGTGTTGATGGGCGGCTCGTGAGCCGGACGTGCAAACTGGGAGGTCAGTTGAGCTGAGTAGACATCGGCCAGGACATAAGTGGCAGCTACCCAATACACAATGGTCAGGAACTTGGCGCGATAGTCTTGGCACAGTTCATGACAAGGTGCTGGATTCAAGAAGAATGATCAGGAAGCTTAACACGATGTCGGAGATTGCACTTACATTGCTTGAGGAACAACCGGAGTGTGAACCAAATGCAACGCTCGAAAAGCTGCGGTGACATCTCATCCGTTGGATGGAGGCGTCTGGCGCGTCTGATCGTCAACACACAGGGTGTGATCTCCTTAATGTAGGCCATGTAGATGCCCAGTTCTCCCAGCTGCTCCTCATCCAGGGCCACCTGACGCTGACGCCACTTGTAGGGCAGGGCAATAATGATATAGAAAATGGGACCCGAGAACACAATGGTCAGGATGAGATATGGCCAGATGTCCAGTTTGAAGGGTCGCATTATGGCCAACGCCTCGTTGAGGCGACGTGGCGCGTGTGTTGCAAATGCCCCCGAATCGGCGAGTGTGAAAAACGAGAACTCAATCGCCTTGCGACGCTCCCAGCTGAGACCCACATCGCCAAGGAAGAAATCCGCCAGCTGAAAACGTGAATACATGAGAGTCAGTCAATGATTAGTAAGTTTGCTGTATACAGACACCACTCTGGAGCAGCCCTATGCCGCCAGTGAAGCTATCATTGGACTCCGCATTCTCAACCGGTCCTCGCAGTGATCCTTGTGTTCTGCCAGGTGCCTCAATGTAAACGAACTGAAAGTTCATGTGCTGTGCCAGGAGCATGAGCAAACGATGGTCCCTGCCACCTGTCACATTCACCTCATTGTACTCCATATTCTCAAGCTCCCCCATAGTCTCCTCGCTGGCATTGTTGCTGTCGTTGTTGTAGCTGACCCAGAACCAGGGCGGTGACTGCAGGATTGGGATTGGGTATCAAATATTTAGTTACAACATTAAACAAATTTTGAGCAATATTCACGATTCCTGATAGTTTTACAGATAAACAACTTTTTTCGAATTTTAATTCCACTTTTTTAGTTATCATTTTAAAAATAGCCAAAATTTCAAATACCTACACTGAACAAAACGACCAACTTCTAAAATCAATAACATTCATCATAAATATTTTGTTATTAAAATAAAAACATTTTAAGACCTTATTACTAATACTAAGAATATTAAACTAAAAAATCAAAGTTCTTAATACATTAATAAAAATTGTTAGGAAAGTATAAATATTTACTATTTCAGCTCTGATTAGAGAAACCGCTTTAGTTGTGAAGCAGTAGGCGCCGGTTCGAGTCCCACTCGTGACAGATTAAAATAACATTCATAAAATAAAAATTACACTGACAGAATAAAATTGTGTAAAAGTCAAAATTTAAAAAAAATATAAAAAAATATAAAAGAAATCATTTTTTATTTTTTTATTTTAATTTAAGAACATTTATTCTACAAATAAAAACTTGGCCTTATTTGAAATGTTCTTAAAACAAAGATGTGTTTTCTTAATTTAAGAATATCATGATCTCGACGCATTTTTTAGACCAAAATTCTTAGTTTTAAGACCAAAATCTTAACTTTAGAACATTTTTTTATGAGTGTAAGATGTTCAGTTGTTTAGCACTTAGAATTCATCATTCATAATTCATTCAAATTATAAAAATTCATTCATTCATTTCATTTCAATTTTTATAATTTTCCTACCACAAAAACAGATATCTTAAGCACAATAGACTTAAAATTAAAGCTTTGTATGTAGGATTAAAAAATATATTAATAAGCTTTCAAATTATATTACAAATTTTAAAATGGGCTGAAGAAAAGTGATTAAATTAAAAGTTATAAGTTTTTTATCATAGATACATTTTTAAAATCTACCGCTAGGGTTACTAGGGTGTAGTGCCCCTGAATGATTCATACTCACATGGAAAACGGGCACTCGAAAGACGCGACCTTCAAAATTGGTATAGACAGTTGCGGCGCTGGGCAGGAGTGGAGTCTTCTGCAGACCCAGGTTGTCGCCGTCGTACCAATTGACTAGACGCAGTTGACTAGTGCCCCTGGGCGATGCCTGGTTATAGTAGATACGGAAGGCTTTGCGTCGAGGTCTTGTGATGACCACCGCCCGCATCGGCTCCTCGAAACGCACACGAGTTGCATTCGGCGGATGCCTGGCGCCCCAATAGAACATGAAGAGACTGAGACGATGGGCCAGACGACGCTCCTGGATGCGTGTTGACAGCTCATCCGGTTCGTCGAATATCAAATTGACGCACTCGATGGCGCCCAACAGATTGGCTTCAATGTACTCAAAGAACAACTCCATGTCATAGAAGATGACGGACTTGTAGTAGAGTCGATGCAATCGCTGTATAAAGTCATCCACCTGAATCGTATCATCACTGTCACAATCCGCACTGAGCAACTTCGAACTGGGCAATGCCAAAATGGCCAACTGACGTGGCTTTAACCCATTAATGATCTGCGAGAGAGCTGCTCATAAAAACAAGATATCAAATGTAATGTAATTGTTAAAGACTAGATAATAATGAAATCTATAATAATTATACCTATAATTATTGTTATATCGTTATATCATTATATTATTTATTATATTTTTTATTTAATAAATATAAAAGTTTAATTTGTAGCTCCACACTAAATTAAATTAAGAATATTCGTCTTAAATAAATTATATTTTTTTTTAGTACGTCAACTTTTTATTTATAATTTTATAGTAAATATATAAAAATAATATTATTATAATTTTAAGTTGGAAAGTCTAGTCTTTTTACCAATTGCCACATCGGATTCATTGCACGAATTATAGCTGAGTTTGGGCCAGGCCGATGGGCACAGCAAAAGCCACAAGTAAAATACAAAAACACTGCTCTTTTCCTGCATATCGAGTCCTGGTCGTAGAGCCTAGTCACGTCCTTATATAGGTTGCATTATGATAGCTTTTTGATGTGCAATTATTGCATCAGGTCTTAAATATCACATGTCAATTGCTGCAGACAGTTGGGACAGCCAGTTGAGTTTGCTGACTATCAACTGTCAACTATCGATTATCGGTTATCGATTTTCATAATCATCATTCAAGCCCTCAACTCAACTAACAATTACAATTCGTGTTGCCTAAGTTGAGTTGCAGGTTTTTCTTATTCTTTTGCTTTTAATTGTCAGAAGTTTGTCATTGTCGTTTTCGCTTTTCCTCCCCTCTCGCTCACCACACACATACTCTCTCTCTATATCGCTCTCTCTTTCTATTGGAGACATCGATCGATGGATCGTTTGATTTAACCATGAACAACGTCTGCCAAGTTACTGGCATTTGTTGTTGTAGTCAATCTTCTAATACTGTTGACATTAATTCCGTGTTGTGCGCATTTTTCTTTTCTTCTGCCTCACTGCTGTTGTTGCCACCGCTGCTGCTGTTGCTGCCACCGTTGCCTCTCCAGCTCTTTCAAGTCACATGTCAACGCTCTACTTTGTTGCGCCAGTCAATGATTTATCGCAATCGCAGTCTCGGAACAGCAGCAGCAGCAACAGTCGAGATTACAAATATATATTTATACTTAACTAGTTTGTGGGCTGTTCTCTCAGATACCATGATTCTAACACGAATTAAGGGCTCAACTAGATGTGGTAGATGTTATGTGCTCGTATAAACTCGTCAATTAATTGTTTTTAGCTTAAACAAATTTTTAATATTTGTTTTTAATAAAAGTTAAGCCTACAGTATCTTATAGTTTATTGTCAAGTATTTGTTTCAAACGAAAAAACATGAGTCAATTTTTTTTTTTAATTTTTCAATTTTTAAGCCCGAAGCATTTTATTAATTCTTCTTTTTTTTCCTGTTCTAACAACTATAATAAAATATCTTTAAAAAAAAATATATAAAAAAAAGGTATTATTTTTCATAAAGTTAAATTTTTTATTTTGTCAAAACAATTACTTGACTTAATGACATTAATTTAACATTAACACTTCTAAACTCATAGTATTTAAATTTCTGTAAAATTTGCATCATTTTCGCGAGTTTCTATCACAATAATTACAAAAGCTCGAAAAAAAATATTTGTAATAATTCTTTGCTCTGCCTCAGTCAATGAAAGTCTCGTTTAAGCCGTTTTGTTTGACCAAATTGGTATCTGATGCCAATTTCGGCGATAAGCTGCCCTGTTCACAGGGGCGTCGAGACAGGGTATTAAGAAGCAAAAGAGAGAAAAGCAACGAAACGATGACCCGATTATGATATGAGAGCGTATATAATTGCCATATATGTACATATTTATGTATATGTATATGAATAAATATGTCGGTCTCTATGTCGATGTCTATATGTGTGATTAATGCCTCGAGGGCAACGCAATGCCTAAAACAGAGCAAAGGAAACTGAAACTTTGCTTGACCTTTGATCAACGCACGCATAGACAGAGAACGAAAAAGATAGAAAGAGAGAGAGAGAGAGAGAGAAAGAGGGGAGAGAATGGGGTTGAGAGAGGATGTTGGTGGAAGGGATATAAGTATTATAGAAATCTGTAATGTCCGAGTCTGTGGCTATTTATAAAGCCAAGCCGGCTAAGAGAAACAAAACTAGTAGAAAATGATAGACGGGAGAGAGTTCGACTGTGAGAGACCCTGTACATATTCTCTAAGATATATTCGTTTGACTTTGAGTAAAATTGTTTTTTGAATAGCTTTCAATTTAATTATCCGATCTTGATGAAAAATGGAGGACATTTTGGGACAAGGTTAATTATATATTTGCATTAGAACTCTGTGATCAAGCTTTTAAATTACACTTCAAATAGTTTGTCAAAATTCCAAAACCAAGTTGTGATTATGATGTACAGATTTGGTGGGTCTAGCTCTAATCATTGGTATTAAAACACACGGTTTTTGTTTCAGATCTAGAAATATATATACGCCTATATATATACGACCTTTTGTACTTTTGAAAGTACAGGGTTTAAAAAGGAGCAAAAACAAATAAACCCGCGTTCTGCGTTCGACAACTTGTTAAACTTCAAACTGTCTGCAAACGCGACATTGTCTGATAAACGACAACGGCAACAACAACAACAACAGCAGCAGCAACAACAACAAGAGCAACAACATAGGTGCAACGTCCATGCTGAGTGGGCAACTGTCTGGCGATTGCATCTGCTCTGACTCTGACTCTGACTCTGACTGTGACTCGGACCAAGAGCTGATCTGTGGCCAGGATGCAGGCAGAGGCAGCACGCCAACACTTTTTGTTTCAACGCGCACGATAGTGAAATGTGGCCCGGTTCAGTCGATGGACTGGCCCTTCGATCGATGCCGATGCCGATGCCAGTGCCACAGCCAGATGGAGCAGACAGCCTAAGTGGATCGTTGTAAAGTTGAAGTTGCAGTTGCAGTCCGGCAGCGGATAAGGGGTAGAAGGGAAAGGGGAGAGGGAAAAGGGGAGAGGGCACGTTTAAATGCACTTTATTTGTTTTGCCAGAGACTCGTGAGCCGCCCTCTCATCACCATAACGAGCTGTCAATTGCCAGAGCCTTCGCATGTAAATTACTAGCTAAAGCCAAGTCAAGAAAACTCACAAAGCACTCAGTTGAGGGCTTAAAACGAGTAGATCAACGGAACCGTTAGCACATATCGGCTGGATGAAAAACATACATTTAAAAGAAGAGTAGCGAAAACATAGTAAATTTCTATCGAGCGGAAAATCATATATATGTTTATAAAAATATTATTTAAGCATGTTAATAATTAATCAGCTGATTGAAAATTATATAAAAACTTTTGAATTTGCATACTTTAAATGTTAACATGAAAATCCAACACATTTTTAAAGATGATCGGCTGAAAAGTTAGAAAGATTAAAATATACGTAAGAGTCCATAACAGTAGCTAAGAGTCAGAAAGATATTTACCATTGCTCTGGAAGTCAAAATAAAATTAATTGCATCTGAGCTCTATTTATTTATATAAAACTTTAAAGTTAATAAGTTGAAAAAATAAGTGCATTAATTTGAATGTTAAAACAATCCAAAAATTAAGTCCCACAGACAACAGTCATGATCCTTTAACTTGTCCGTATACTTGTTCTTGTTCTTTTCCATTTCTTCCAGTTCCTTTAATCTTTCGGCCAAAGTTTTCAAAAAACTTTTATCGTTTATAATGACATCTAAGACGTCTTGATGTTTTTTATAAAGTCCGATTTTCTCAAGCAGTTTGATCACACGCATTTCGAAAAAATTCTGGTTCGCGTCCCCTGTGCCCATTGCTTGACGAATGAATTCTGACCTGTCTGCACTGGTTGCATTTAGAAAATAACGCAGTCTTTGCTGGAGTTGCTCTATCTCGAGATCCTGTTCCTCATTTTGAGCCTGATGGGATTTATCTGTCCGATTAAGTGATGGTTGCGCATTTAGTCGCCTCTTTTCTCCATAGTTGCGATATGCACTATATGCCCTAATCTTTTCATCCAGTTGATCAACCGACAATTCTGCCGCCACAGCAAGTCGCTGATAGTGCTTGAGAAAATCATCATTTGCGGATTGACTTCTCAAGTTTTGATCCTGCTTCAGTATGCTATTGATCCTGTCCGTAACTATGACATTCAGTTTCTGCAACGGCTGATCAGGCGACTGCGACTGCGACTCCGCTTGGATCTGGATGCACTGCATCATTAACAGCAACAGCAGCGATAACTTCAATGCTTTGATTGGTAACGACATGTCTTCCAACTTCAAACTTGTAACTTTGACTGGTGACAGGCTCTGGGCAGCAACTGGTTTATAAAGCGCTCTCAGTTCACCGATAAGCCCAAGCTATGATCCGACTATAATTGAGTTTCCAAGGCTCCAGACCCGCATAAGTTGGGAGGTCAGCAGTGCCTTAAAATGTTATCTATTTATGTTTTCAAATAGTTTAAGTGTCACCAGTAAATAATATTTATAATATTTATAATCTGCAAGCTAACCCAGATCACATCCATGTTCCATGTTATGTTTCTACACTTGGAATTCTAAAATAAAATCTAAGTAAATTATTTATTTATTTTATTTTTAAATGGATTTTTTAAATTTGTTATTTTACAATAAAAAAAAATATATATATATATTATTTTTATATTTACTTCCAAGCTGTGTCGACTTTCAACCAACCTATTCCAAAACGATATTGCAAGTTCTGCATCTATTTAGTTTTTTCTTTTTAGTTTAACTCATAATTTCTCGACTTTAAAAATAAACATTTTAAGCAGATAAACCCAAGTACCTTTTAGACTGAGATAACACCTAATTGAAGGTGTCAGAACTAAAACACTCAGTCATAAATATAAATTTAGTCATAAATTAGTGTTAGAGTCATGCTATGAAAAATTGCTGTACTTGCATTTTACAGATTTCTGAACATTAATTACCTTTAGATTGGCTCATAATAATAACGGTTTAGTTTCTCCGTTGATTCGAAATAATAATTATATATATATATATTCCTTTATTATAATGTAATGCGTTTACTTCATTTAATATAATATTTAATATAGGGAAGACAGCTGTGAACTAAAGAAAGGCCAAAAATGATAATCATAATCTTCATCGTTATCTTCAATGCTTTCTGTATAATCCGAATAGGGACAAGTTTCGCCATAGATTTGCAGTTTATAGGACTTCAACGAATTTGACTCGCTATACGCTTGGATTAATTCCCTCCTTTGTTTATGATAAAAGATTTTGCACTCATCGATGGTGTCTTCATGATAAAAGTAGTTGTCAATGACCGCAATTCTATTGGCCAAATCGCCCTCCAGTTTTAGTCTCAGCGAATTGTAGCTTACAAACTTATCATATGCGTGTTGCTTTAACTCCACGGAGTTTGGACCCAGATCTCCTGCCAGTCGAAGAAGGGTCGATTGCTGATCGAATTCCATATTGCCGACATAATGACCTGTCTTAGAGATTACCAGTATGTGCTGAATCTGGAGATTGATCACCTCGTTTTTACCCTGGAAAATATATTTATAATTAGTTATTCAGTTTATAATAATTCAAAAGTGTAATTAAAAGTCATACTCCATTAGTTGATGGTGTTGTCGGTGGTGTTGTCGGTGGTGTTGTCGGTGGTGTTGTCGGTGGTGTTGTCGGTGGTGTTGTCGGTGGTGTTGTCGGTGGTGTTGTCGGTGGTGTTGTCGGTGGTGTTGTCGGTGGTGTTGTCGGTGGTGTTGTCGGTGGTGTGATAGGTGGTGTTGTCGGTGGTGATGTTGGTGCTGTTGTTGGTGTTGGATCCGAAGATTGTCCGGCTGTTGTGGTCGATGTTAAATCCATAGATGATTCTGTGGTTGTTGTCGATAACTCTTCCATCGTTGTTGTCGAAGGAGTGGCCGCAGGGGTTGTCGATACTTCCTCTGTAACTGCATTCTCATTTTCCATAGCTTGCGATCCACCTATGGCACCTATATCGGACATAATTTAATGAATTTGTTTTCTCCCTGAAAGGAACATTTGTATATATTATATTTACTTACAAGCTATGCTGAGTATCAGCATGCGAATTCCAAAACTAAATTTCATATTCTCGATCTATTTGGCTCAGTTCCTGTGTAGCAACTGTTTGGGAATTGTGGTCTGCTCCTCCACTTTTATACCTTACCTACATTACCTTAAGTTAGATAAGCCATAATTGAAAGTGTCAGAACATAAGTATTAAATGCAGTCATAAGTTTCAGTATGTTATCTTAATCTTAAAATTACTTCCTCATACTTTTGGTATTTTTTAAATAACTAAAAAATATTAATTCTTAGATTTCGTAAACTTCCTTAAGAAAAATACATTTTATTTTATATGTAATATTCCAAAAGTTATTCAACTATGGGGGAACCCTAAACTTTATTAGGGATTTCAATAACTATCGGACATAATTTCAATTCTTGCATTTCCCATTATTTTTTGTAATTTGTTACAGAGTTCTGGATGATATTTTAAATACGAAGAATTACAAACTGACGACTTAGCCCCTAAGCTCATATCTTTTATATTATTTATAAAAATATTTATATTATATTGTGTCGTTCATTAAAAGGTTATAAAATTTGATTAGTAAAATTTTAAATATGTATATCAAATGTTAACATTAAATATTTACTTGAAAATTGTTAGAATGTTTTCCATAATTGTTTTCAGTTGTCTTCCGATATCATGCAATTTCAATGCAAGCGATTTCGTACTCAACGGCTTTTTAAATGAGTTCCACAGAGTATGGAACTAAGTGCTGACAAACAGCTGCGCTCAGGCAAACACACGTGAGCGCAGGTGAGAGTAGAGCGACAAAGAGAGTGAGAGCACACGATCCACAGCAATAACGATGACGATAACTATAACAATAACAACATCAACAACAACAACAACAATAGCAGCAGCAATAACAACAGCAATACCAACAGCAACAACGACAAAGACGACGACGACGTGGTCGGTTGTCTTGGTGAGATTTGATGTTGGTCTCTCTCTCTCTCTCTCTCTCTCTCTGTTAGTCTTGCAGTTGGTTTTCCATAACGTTGAGGGTTCGATTCAGTTCTTGAACGACTGCTGGCCGTGTTGGTAGCATATCGCGGAACGCTGCTTTTAAACTTTATCGCCGGAGTCGAAAGTCGGAGGCGGCAGACGCCGCGTTTGCTTTTTGGAAGACGTTACTTTGTTCGGTTTATGGACATTTGTGAAATGAAAAACAAAAACACAATCAACCAAAACAGAAAAGCAAAAAAGCAAAAGCAAATCGCACACGAAGATCAACAAAGTGAAATTTAGTTTTGAATGCGATTCGAAAATTAATTGGCAAGAAAGGCATAAATGATTGCAAATTAAGCGTAGTTTGTAAAGATATCGCCACAACAAATACAAATAATAAAAGAAAACAAGTTTATAAGGTGCAAAACGAAACTAATAATACTTATAATTGAAATCAATATCATTATTACAAAGTGCAAATCTGCTTGTGTATAAATAAAAAAAATCTTAATTATAAAGAAAATAATCAAACTAAACGCAAAGTATTCAAAAGGTGTGTAAAATACAAAATTACTTGTCTGTAAGTGGCCAAAAAGTAAAATAAGAATAGGCGACGAACATAATAAAACAAAAAACAGCTGAGAAAATAGTATTAAATTGAATATGCTAATAGGAACATAAATATAAACCTTATCAGCTGACAAAACATAAACAATAGAATTGGGAAATAAAAAAAAAACACGATGAACTTTTTACGAGAGTTGTTCTTGTTTCCTAGTTGTTATTGTTGTTGTTGTTTTTATTTTTGTGGTGTAATGCAAAGTTTGGCGGCGCAAAAAATAAATACTACAATACTCTCCATATACAGACATACAAATGTCTATGTGTATAGTATATGCAGCAGCAGCAGCAGCAACAACAACAACAACATGAAAACTGTTAAAACCAGTTTCCAGCAAACGGCGACGGGCGGCGCATGCGCCAAACAGAACTCAGCAACAACAACAACAGTGTAGAAACTGGCAACAGAGAAGAAAAGTTGGTAGGGCCGCCGAGGCGAATCTTTGAGCAAACTGTGAAGAGAAGCCGGCCCAAAAGACGTACAACATCTGAAAAGGAGGCGCAACAGAAGCTGCTTGTTGGACTCTGCAGGCGGCACAGCTGAAGTTGAAGCTAAAGTTGAAACTGAAACTGAAGGAATTGATAAAGCAGTTTTGAAAAAGAATCAAATGTTGGTTAGAAAATATTTATGGCTTAGCTATTAAAGCAAAGTAAAGTGAAGGGCATGGAACCAAGCAGTCTGAACTGTAATACAGTTGTGCAAACAGATGCATTACTCAAAAATAATAATATTTTATAAATCGTATATTTCAAGGCTGCACTGTTATCTGTTTATTTGCACAGCAGCCGTGCGGCAATTCAGTTTCATATCAGAGTTGTTGTTGTTGCTGTTATCTGAGCTGGGGCAGCTTAAGATACAAGAGTGCGAGCTGCAGCGCCAGATAAGTGAGATAAGCTCAAAGAAATGCCAAAAAAAAAAATGAAAATAATCAAAAGAAGAGAAAGAGAGAGAGAGATAAAAATGTAAAAAAAAAAAAAACCGAAACACGTCGAAAAGATTTGAACAGCTCAGACAGCCGGCCAACACCTGCCGCATGGAGTTAAATACAAACCCCCAAGGGACGGAATGAGAGGACTCTGCATCCCTGTTGAGTCCGAGTCTTCTGCATGTGGCCCTTTCGTTGTCGGCCTCTTTTGGGATTTATTCATTCATGCATTTCGTGTCCGTTTCATTTGCTCGGTTCAGCTCCTCTTTGTCTTGCATGCAAATTTTTTGCGTTTCATTTTCTTTCGTGTCGAGTCCGTACATATAAGTAAATAAGTGCAAATATGTATACAAATCTTTATGTGAGCAAAAGTACACCTATGTAAAGGTGTAGGTAGAATTACGTTGAGTGTGCATGAGAGATATACATAAACCCAAATTTAAAATGCGATTGCGATTGAGATTGTTTTAGTCAATAAGAGATACCCTCTACTTAGTTCTACAAGAGACCTTAAGTGTTCTCCAAGTTATGTTTCTATTTTTTGTTTTTGATTATTATTCTTCTCTCTTCAGTATATTTAATAACTTATTTATTTATACCACAATCGTAATGAAATATACAGAATTTTTAAACAACCTGAATAAATATATTTGGACCAATGTCTAAAGGTATATCTTCAAAACTGAGCTTGAAAATTAATATAACCAAATCTACTTCACTGTTCTCCCTTTTGTTATATAAATACATTGGTCAAACTTATACTAATACCCTCGATTCATTATCATTATGTACAGGGCATAGTATGCCATAAAGAAAAGAAAAGAAACAACCGCATAAAGCACTCGGTACAATTCCTGAAAATGGTATTTGCCTTTTGTTGTTGTTGCTGTGTTATTGTTGGCCGTGTTTTGTTGCCCAGGGTCATGCCAAGTCACAAGCCAAGCGAGCAACTTTCATTAAAGCCAAACCCACAAAAGCATACCAGCCAGGCATTATATGTTTATATTTGTCGATCTATAACTCCATTGAGCCACAGTGTTCAATCAACTGTGTCAAAGATCACAGCGGCAACAAACAATTTATGATTATAATTAAGCTCTGGTCCAAGCCAACTTCAACTTGGCCATTATGCAACAATCTCAGCGTCTTGTCTTGGCCAAAAACACCTACAAGTAGAGAAGTTGGTTCTAAAATGACCGCTCCCCGAGAACTTATTCGCAATTTGCTTACTGTATTATTAACAATCTTTGCTCAACTTTGAATTTACTAAAAGCGGAAATAAATTTTGTTCTACTTTGAAAGTATTTTAAAATTGAGAATAATTTTAAAATTTCAATAGACAAAATAAAGAATACGTATGTATAAATATAATGGGGTTAACTGTTGCACAGAAATCATTTTAAAATTCGAGAAAATCTTTAAAATGCACTTAAACTAAAAGGAAATATCTTATATGACTCTTTCTAAAGATTTTACAATTTTATAATCATTTCAAGTTTAATAGCAATAATAGCAATAATCGAGTTTCTATTTATAAAATATGATATTTAATAGACACAAGAGTTCCCACAAGGATAGAATTACCATATGTTTCTCATCTTATAGATCATAATGATAATGATAATGTGACTATTTAAAATGAAACCCTTTAAAGAATAGATAGATATTTCTTTTTATTAAGGGATTTCTTAAATGTTGTTTGCCTAGCAACAAATTGTTATTGACTTAAACAATTTGAAAGCTGTCATAGATACATGGAGAAAATCGTTGTTTATGAGTTATAAACTCTTTCAATTCTGTTATCGTTTTGATATTTCCATAAGAACATTTTGTAAAGCGAGTGGAATTATCGTATTGGGGGTTCGCTTGGGTATTTTGTCATCCTTGCTTGGGTCTTTGCTTCTGTCCTTGACGTAGCCCGCATGGACTTGCAACCCGTAATTAACTGTCATTGGTTAACAATTTGGCTCTTGGCAGTTGGCCGTCTGACTGTTTGTCAGGTTGTCAGTTGCCAGTTGGCGCTTGGCTCATCGCCTAATTAATCATTTGATCAAAATGCCAATTTGTTATTTTTTTCAATTCTTTTTTTTGTCGTTTCTTTTCTTACAATTAAGCAACTTTTGTGCAATTGTATAATAAAAACTGTGTGCTCGTTTGTTTTTCGATATCAAAATAATGTTTGGCTTTTTGCTTACCCACGGCGAGGTTAAACTTTGACCTAGTTATTCAATTTTGAATTGTTGTTAATTCATCATTATGTTGCAAATGTTATTTAAAGTTGTGCAAATATTTGCTTGACATAACAACGGAAGGAATTATTCAGAGTCTACTTTTCAGCGTGCCAATCCACTTGAAATACTTTGGCGAAAACTAAAAGTATTTTTGGCAAGAACTTGATCAGACATTTGGCTATAAATAACCAACTGAAACACTTGAGCTTACACACGCCAACAGACAAACAAAATAAGTTATTAATATATTAGTTATTTAAATAATTTGCGTTGTCAAAAAAAAAAAAAAATTCGGTAAGAAAAAATAATAACGAAATTAATAATAGCTGTGAAGAGGCAAAAAGAGGCTGAAAGAGGCTCTTAAAGCTGTCAACGAACAACGAATTGTGACTGATGTGGGCGTGTGTGAAGTTAGAGATGGTAGTGGAGCTGCGATAACTATCGATTCAATAATTCAAACTGAGAAAGGTGTTGAGTTATAAGTTTTCCGCAAAGAACAGAGTTTTTCCAGGTTTCCTTAGTTCATTGACCAATTCAGCTCTATTAAAACATTCCTATATCATTAATTATGAGTACGTTCACTAATATAGTTTAGAGCATCACCAAACTGCCTGAGATTCAGTTCCATCGAATGGGTTTTGTAGATCAGTTTTTAGACCCTGTGCTTTGAATGTTCAAAAGGTTTATAAAAAAATAAATAAATAAAATTTAAGTTTAAGCATTGAGTCTCTGACATTATTGGATTATAGTGATAATTTTCTTTTACACGGTCTCTCACAGTCGAGTAACCTATACACTACTTCTTTTTACTTTTGGAACTCAATCAGCGGGCGGCTCAGCATGCACTCGATAGTTCATAATGCCGAATTGGGGGATAACCTCATATGGATGTTATAATGCGAGTACTACATACTCGTATAATCGTATACTCGTATGTGTTGTGCTCGAATATCGGAGCACGTATTTGTGTCTGGTTGTAGCATTTGCGGAAGCAGCAATCAAACAATAATGTCGATCGTAATACAATTTCACGCTACAGACCAGGGCCAAGTCTCTTGGCTTTTGGTCTTATGGCTACTGGTTATAGACCGGACAATTAGCCAGTAAAATGTTTTGATTTGATTTGTTTGAAACGGCACTTAATAGATCAAAATGGAAAATAGCAAAACAGATGTTGAAGTAGATGTTGATGCTAGAGGTCAAGTCATATTAACTATATAAGAATACAAAGCCAAAGTCAAGGCAATAAACTGTAACAGCTTCTGGCCAATGAAGTGTATCTAATTGGATTTAACAGTCAACTGATCAGAGCCGGATAGAGGTTACAGTTTGTAGAAGTCGATTGGTAGGTAGGTAGGTAGATTGTAGGTTGTTAAAGACTTCTGCTGGATGATTTCCAACAGTGTTTGGTAAGTAATTGGGTCACCTGATGTGACAGCTGTGCCGTTATGTCCCGCCATCCAAGTGAATGTCATGTGAAAATTATGTCACACAACAATTTGACAAACTGAGGAAATGGTGCTCCAATAAAATGACAACAAAACTCCGACTAACTTCCAACTTTGCGGTCATGTTGCAAACGGAAAACATCGCTCTGGCCATAATCACAAAATAATAACCAAAATAAAAACTCGGCAATCCAGCAGAGTTACATAGTTTCTGTCAAAAACAAAATTGGCCCTTTCTGCGGAAATAGCGGGCAATAGCGGGTTTTTGGGGCTTTCGGGTTTTCGGGCTTTCCAGATAGAGATAAAGTGCCATCATAAACGCCATTTAATTGTACGGAGCAGCAATACAATCACGAGTACAACCAGACGAGTCAAGGGAATGCCTTGCGATAAGCAGACATTGGACAATTGCCTGACCTGGTTTCCATTTCATTATGTGGAGAGCGGGTGACTGGCGGGAGGGAGGAGGAAGGTTGAAGGAAGAAGAAGGCAGTTCGTGGGGGAAGTTAGGGGGGTTATGTAAATGAGTGCACTCGTGAGTGCACTTACCAAAATAACTTAGTTCACAACTTCGAAATGTTGTATTTATTTGACTTTGTTTTACATTACATTAAAGGGCATATCGACTATATGGGAATACCCTCAAGTCAGCATATTCACTTTATGAAGCTTTAAAGATTTTAAAATAATTCAAGTTTTTTTGATCATTTGATCATTTTTTACTTGGAAATTCTTAAAAATTTCGAGTGTACATTTTTTTTACCATTGTATTTCTGATATTAATCATTGAAATCAATGCAAATATGGCTGTTATATTAAAATTTCATTAACTATTGAAAATATAATTAAAATTGATCATGTTTGTACATAGACTATGTGATGATATTTAGTCGCAGGGTATTAAAAATATTAATGTTTTACATATATTTTTGAAAATTACATATATTTTTACTAGATATCGAACTTAGTTTTCTAAATTGATTTGAAGAGTATTTAAAATTTGTCATATTTGAAATGAAGATAAAAATTGATTGTCTGTTATGCGATGCGTTCGTTTTGTTGATGTTTAATTTTATTGTTGTTATTGTTTTTCGTCAAATGTGTTTGGACTGCTTTACATGCCGCACACACACACGTCTCGACTCGTCGGATAGCCGGACAGTCTGACGGTCGGTCGTCTCGGCCCCAAATGGGTCAGCTGGGCACGATTTTCGGTGTAGTTCTTAAACGCAATGTCGTGCCATGAAATGCAAACAAACATAAAACATATAAAAAGCGATTTAAAATCGTGCTGCAATGCTACAAATATTTGGTAAATAAACCAATGCCAAAGCGGAACCTGCTCAAAGAGCCGGAGGCTAAAACAGACGCAGATCGAAACAGAGACAGTGAAAGAAAGATAGATAGACATAGATAGAGAGAGATGTATGTGGCAACAAGTTGAACCTGTGCCACTTCCCAGAGTCGCGTTGCTAATCAAACAAAAACAGACGGACAGAAGACAATGCGCCGATGATGACGACAATGAGAAGCAGGCAATAAAATACAAATTGACAACCAAGAATGAAAGTGGTGAAATTTATTTATTATATTATTTCTTTGCTTCTTTCTTTGGCCTAGCCGGCAACAGCTCCGTCTCCATCTCCGTCTCCGGTTGCTTCTAGCTGAAAGTGAGCGACAAATGACAGGCCACAGTGAACAGATATCAGGCCAGATCCGACCTGACCAGACCAGACCAGATCAATTTAAAAGCCATAATTCTTTAAAAAGCAAAACCGAAACCGAAACGTGAGAGCGACTTTCATTGAGCGCGTTTTAAGACGCGCACAAAACGCACACAAGTCGCAGCTGCAGAAAGCGCGTCTAATTACGACAGCACGAACCCGGCTGTGACTTCGACCCGGCTCTAAATTCAAGTCCAAGTCCACAGCTCATGGCACGCGGCACTTTTTCTAATGAGCTTTGCTCTAAGCGAATTCTAAACGGCAGTTGACAGGAGCAAATTGAGGCCAGCCACGTGGATCGTATCTTCCGCCCTCTCTCCATCCACACAATGGCGGCGGCGCGATATCGACTGTCGCTCGATAGAGTGTCGTAGCTGTGAGCTTTGAACTGTAATTCAATATTTGTGATTTGTCACAAAAAAATGAATTATGAGCAAAACTCTCTGTCACAGTTTCCAAGCTGTGGGAATTTACAGTTGTCAAAGATTGGGATACACGATGATTACAATGTTTGTTTTTTATAGTCACAGCTATCACTTTTTGCAGTAAGTTAGTTTTTACTGTGAAATACATTTGTAAAAAATAGATACACTGTGATTACAATTTAAGGCTCAGTTTGATTCTTAAAAGAAAGAAATCATTACGACTAAATTGATATATAAATAATAAAATTAAATAACAGATTGATTCCTAATAAACAAATAAATAATTTCGAATGAAATGTATAATATTTTAGTAATAATTTTTTTAATTTTAATTTATTCCAAAGTCAAATTGATTGAACTTTTAAGCTAAATGTTAAATTTAGAAGTTTTATATAAAAAGTATTGACATTTGAAAGAAATGTAGATTATGGACTACCCATTGGATAGAGTATTTAGTTTATAGTATTGTCCCCTTTAAACTACGCCTGAAAAGCATTTTAAAGTAGCACACGTTCCTCTTTTCTTTTTTAATGCTATATAAGTATAACTATTAAGCTTTATTTACGCTGACAATTTCGTGCTGCTAATTAGCAGCTAAATTGTTTGGCCTGCCTTTATTTTATGAGGCAACCACCGACAGAATAGCCCAGAACATGGCCGTAGGACAAGCTGAACCAGAACCTGAACCCAGAGAGTCAGAAGTATGATAAGTTATGCAGAAACGTGCAGTTTTTATTTGGTTATTTTGTTTGGCCATAAACCTTTCGGTACGTACCAAAACATGGCCCATGGCTCATCTACAACCCGGCCCGACACATAGCGGTAATCAGTTGCTGGGGCAACTTTGTGTCTTTGCCGTTGCTTTTCTAATACCCTTTACTTATTTTCAATAGGGTTTTATATTGGGGAAATAAATGCAATGAACGAACTAAATTTTGACTATATCAAGTGGGGTCCCATAAATATTAATCGATTTTAACAAAATTGTTTACTTTTTTATATATATATTATACATTAAATAAAGTTAAAATCTTGCTGCGAACGGATCATAGACTCAGGGTATATTGTAGTCGAACAAAGTTCTCACTTGCCGTTTTTTTTTTTGTGTATTGTTTACAACTCTTCCAGTTGAATGTTGTTGTTTTTTTTCTCAATTGTTTCCCTTTTTCGTGCCGAGGCAACTTTAATGGCTTCTGTGTGACGACTAAAAAGAGATGGAAGTTGGATGAGTTGAAGAGTCAGCTTGGAAAGCGTGGGTAATTTTTATTTGGCCTGACAATAAAAATATAATTATGACTGCGTTATATGCAGATATACACATGCATATGTATGTATGTATATGATTTTAGTATGTTTGGCAATTCGCCAAGTTATGAGAATGATGTCGAGTCACTGCAAGTTTGCCAAGGAAGTTGTGCAATTTGTCTGCAAATATCTAGCTTCACAATAACCCAAGAAATCGACCGAAAGAGAGAGGAAAAGAAAAAGAGGCGGGGGAAGAAGTAAGAGGTAGGAATTGCTCTGGTTTTCAAAAAAGATCTACGGATGACTTGGCGAATCCGTCGAACAAAAGACTTTCAGTTTCCAATCGCTTTTGTTCCACATTTCATTTGAGCATCCTGTTGCTTCCTTTTTCTTTTGGGTTCGGTTTCGAAATTTATTGGATTTTATTTTTGCCTCCTTCAATTTTTAGTTTTATTTGTGGGCTCACAGAAAACTCGTTTAATGTCTGGCAATCGTACTGCTAATTAGGTGATTTTTTTATCCTCTGTATCAGCTTCTTCTTTTGCCTGAGCTCGAGCGAGTTTTATTTATTATGAATTGTATTTATATATATTGTACATGTATTTGTATACTATGTAAGTATTTACTTCGGGTGGGCGCTCACTTCAGATCGTCGTCGTCGTCGCGTTGTCGAAGCAATTACAATAAAATCAGCTTCAGTTCGTGCTCTTGCATTTTCAGTTTCCTGTTACCAAAAATAAAATAAATTGCGATGAGTTCACTTAATGAATTGTGCCCAGCACCACTTCGAAACTCTTTATACTAACAGCACGTCTTGGGCTCTTTACTGATTAATTGTGATAAAATAAAAAATACCAGCCCGAAGAGAGAAAGAGACCGAAAGAGCGAGAGAGACAGAGAGAGAGAAGGAGAGGGAGAAATATGATATTTTTGTTGCTAAATGAAGTTGCCTTCCTTATAAGGCACTAAATGCACATGACCAAAATGAGAGTGCAGTCAGTCCGAGGATCGTTTTCGAACCTTTCGGAAATGTCAAAAAAAAAAAAACACATTGAGCAATAAAAGTCTGTGAGATTACGAGTGCGACCATATGGAATTGTGTTGTAATACAATAGTATAATACTAAAGATAAATAATATCCATTTAACGATCTTTAAGCCAGTGATCAGTAAGTTAAAGCTTTGATCAATTTACTTTAGATAGATTTTATAAACCTTATATCCAGTGTTGAGGATATAAAAAGTTGGTGGGAAGTATATAAGGAAGTATATATAAGAGAAGTATTAAGAAAACACAGATCGTTTGCTATCTCATCGTATAAATATATTCTTTAGTTGACGACAATCATTAGCTGAATAGTTATGGTATTTGTCCCGACTGTGTTTGCCCTAAAGAAAGCCCGTTAACTCCCTATTTATAAACCTTTTTCCGGTTCTAATGACACGACTGACTTGAGGCCAAGCCCAAAAAGCTGCCCAACAATAACAGCAAGTCGTGTCTATGTGTTTGCTCACATTACAATGCACAAAACTCCATTAATTTCTAAAAGCTATAGTCAACTTTCAGCCATATATGGAAGGAAATAACAACAAAGGAACCAAGAACCAAGCACAAATAATTCTTATATTGTTATTTGTCTTTGGTTATTGGGACTGGAGGGGTCTCCACTTAGTCTCCAGTCCAGTCAAGTCAAGTCATGACAACTCAAGTCGAGTCGAGTCGAATTGGAGTCCGAGTCCGAGTCCAAATCGAGTCTCTCGACTGTGACTCATTTGCACTTTGGAATTGTTCAATGAGCCACAAAGCGGCTCTGTGGAGCTCATAAGTGGGCCGACGAGAGACACGTGTGTGCCCTCCCCCCACACTCCCTATATATGAGCACATACATACATGTAGCACTGTCTAGGGGCCCCCCATAAAGCGGGTCTGTTGTCGGCAAACAGCAGCCCACGTCGCTTGTGTGTTGTGTTGTATTAGAAGGCTCCACATACAAAATGGACTTGCAGTTCATTAATTTTCATTGTCAGCCATTTTCGGGGCGGCAAATGCAAATGTCAAAACTTTTTAACGCTCAAGAAAAATGTCACAAATCGATGACTCAGACACCAGATGGAATACCAGACTAGCCAGATCTTAGCTTTGTTTCTCTCTCTTTCTTTGTCTCTGTCTCATTGGACTGCATTTTTTACGAGTTTTTATGGGTCGATTACATAAGTCCCTCAAGTCTCAAGTCTCTGAAAGTCTTAAATAAATTATGTAAATTTTATGATGGAGCCTGCATTCAATGTCTTTCTTTTGGTGACATACTCAAATTTGCGGCATAGTTCTAAGTCCCACTGTGTTTCCTTCTCCATCAACTGAAATTGAAAGAATTTTGTTTGTATCTTGAATGAATAGACTGATATTTGATTGTGCCCTTCTAAAATTTTCTCTGTGTCCCGTCGAGTTTTTCACTTAAATTGTTTGCTTTGCTGCCTCGTTGAAAAATTCTTTAGCTTTTTGTTGTTCTTTAATTAGAGGGGCCCACAAAGTTTCATTTACCCATCAACACGACAGCACGACGGGTTGTCATCACATTTCCCATCACATCCCAGACACTTTCTAAGCAAACACTTTGCCACAGATAAAAAGTCAATTATACTTGGACACGAAGATGCACATGATGTGTTAAACTGAGCATATGATCATAATCTATTAAGAAACATGTTAATATGATGAAATGTGAGAACAATATTTAGATGGTGTTATCGAAAACTTTCAAAATTAACTGATAGTTTGTATAACTCATCCGATAACTTTCCTTGAACGTGAAATGAATACTTCTCTTTTTAGATCGACCCTTAGAAATTTACAGATCGTATTACTTAACTTTTTTATTAAGTTATCTTAGTGAAAAAATGTGTGACTTCTTAAGTAAATTGTAAAAATTAAATTACCTAAAACATTCATGACTGTTTTTTTCTTAAAAATTTATTTTGATAGTAACAACCAATTATAAACATTTTACTTCAAAGTAACATTCATATATTAAACTAAATTAGACAGTGAACATTATGTTCTTTATTTTTTTTTCGATAATATTATTAATTATAAGAAATTAATATTTCTGTGAAGTTAAAAATATTTTATTCAAAAACTTTTCTATAACTTATAGAAGAAACAAGTTGACAATAGTAATACATTTCTTGATGTGATTTCATCTATATTGTAATAATCTTAACTTTCAAATTAATCCCTATTTTGTGTAGTTTTCAAATGTTAAATTCACATTTATTATTAAATTTCCATACTTTTTAAACCAATATAATTGCTGTAATGGTAAAATTTGAATGTCAGGATTAGGAAACATGCTTGATGAAGTGATCATTTCATTTGCAATTAATCACGCATCTTTTGTGGCTGCCCTCGCACTATCAGCTACATTCTCTCTCCGATTAGCAGCAGTGGTGGGGGCGATGTTGCGGGTGGAGGGGCTATGAGATGTTTAGTGAAAAATTGCCTTAAATGAATGCACAAACGCAGACAAAAGAAAATGTTTCCAAAAACGCACAGAAACAAAAGTGAAAACTTTCACTTTTGATATTTGTGTATAGAGCGAATGTGTTTAGTCTCTTTTTTACTACATGATTTAAAATCTGACTGCCCTGTGACTGTTATTTTTTTTGATATTACCATAAATTTGAATTTCGTTTACATCATCAACGACGTCTCTCGTCGCTTCTCAAGTGTAAAGAATTGTGGAGCAGATGAGGGCATTGAGGGGAGGGATCAGACAGTCGAGACTGAGGCTGGGCCTTTTCTTTGGGCCAGGCCAAGACGACACGTCGGGCTTTGTGTGTTTTAATGCGATAATTTAAAACTCTTTCGCTTTCATTTCGCTTAAGCTTTGGCTATTAATCAGTTATGACTCTCCGACTCAAACTCGGACTCCATTCAACGACCCAGCAAAGATCTCAGACCTTTTTTCCGAATGCCGCCAACACACGAAGAATCTCCGGCAATTTACAAACGATTGCACAACCAGAGCTCCATTGTTGTATGGCATCCAAGGGGGGTCTCCATTTATCTTACAGTTTTTCAATTAAACTCTGCCTATTTGAAATGCTTCGTCGTGTCAATTCGGTTACATGTTTCACTCTGCATAGATAAAATTTTAATTTTTTGCGCCATGTTTTTATTTGTTTTTTTTTCTCAGACCTTGTGAACCGGGCTAACATGCATGCCAAATGGTTCAGATAAAAAGCACATTACAAGTAAGTTGAAAAGTATTTTGCGGAAATACAAGTACAAAACAAAACTGAACAATATGCGGGCAAAAGTCTGAACGTGGAAAACCTAATAAAGATGTAGTGTTCAACAATTGCTAAAAGTTCGCTGGAAATCAGCTTAAAGATCTTTTAAGAATTCTTTGAAATGAAACTGATTTATCAAAAACGAATCACTTTGAATACTCAAACGAATATGTTTGTTACGCATGTCAATTTTACTTAGTTCCAGTTGAGTCAGTGTTGCCATACTTTTATTTAATTGCATGTGAATGAACCCTTTGAATATTCACAGCGATCTCAAGCTCGTCTTTTATTCTGGTCTGTACTCATAACCCAGTTACAACAAAGCCGACCACCAATGGGCTAAAGACTATTTTTAGTTGAGCCCTCGAGACAGTTGGCAATTTTCTGTTGTGTTTTGTTGTGTTGTGTTGTGTCTTTTTCAAAACACTTTTGAAAATTTCAATGGAATTTCTTTCGGAACGACACCTTCAGAGACCTGAGTCGAGATGACTTGAGCTGAGCAACCAGTCAACAATAATAGCCCTGAACTTTCGTTGAGTTATTAACTTGC
Organism: Drosophila innubila; assembly: GCF_004354385.1. NCBI lineage: Eukaryota > Metazoa > Arthropoda > Insecta > Diptera > Drosophilidae > Drosophila > Drosophila innubila. Next base: position 17,004,047 of record NW_022995372.1, on the reverse strand, counting down.
TGTGTGTGTCTCGTGTTGTGTTGTGTTGTTCTGTTGTTGTTGCATTCGCTCCACATGTGTACAGCTGTTTTTAATTTAAAACTTCATTTCGAACTGAAATGAAACTTGTTTTCCAGCATTTTTGTGTCTTTTTTTTTTTTGCAGTGGGTGCAGTTGTCATTCCGACTGCCCGTATTATATTATTTTTTTCCCCCTTGAAATTTGCATTTTTTTTGTTTTTATTTTTAATTTTGTTACCTTATTGCACTTTGCGAAAAAAAAAACAAAAATGCATATAAATTAACCAGTGACATTTTTGGCATTAATTTACATTGCTTGCGGAACATGTTCAATGCATTTCATATGCATTTTTTGACTTTTTTTTAAAATACTTTATTTTTTGAATTTTGCATTCCCTTCCTATCCTAAATTATTACTGTCTCTCTCCCTCATTCTCTCATTTCGGCTTAATTTATGTGATTTGAATATGCTTTGCTTCATTTTCGTTAATTATGGTTTATACTTACTGCTATGTGTTGTCAGTTACGTATAAATATTGAAAGATTGAAACTGCTTAGTGGAGCTTTTTCATTGTTGCTATTCACGTTGACCACCAAAAGAATTTCAAAGTTGTGTAATGTTAATTTCATTGAAGTTATACTAAGGTTAATTTAATGGAATAAGATCAAAAAATTAGAGAGTTTGAATATCATTTTATACAAAATTATTGGAAAAGAGTGGATCTCACAGCTTTAGATATAAGTTTTATCTACAATAATACGATATATGCCATTCTTTATTTTCTGTTCTGATCTTAGTTCTCAAATTTCGTCACAAGATCGTTGACCTATTTATAAGTCTCTTTCTTAGTTTTTTTTACTTTACATTATTTTTAAATGTTCTTCTTAAATGGTCTTATGTTTAAAATAAAAAAAAAAGTGTATAAAATATCATCTGTAAACATTACTAATTCTGCTTAAGATATTTCTGCTTAGGATCACATGATCTATTGACTGAAATTCTAGTTTAAAATGCAAGAGGTACCACTCCAGGACAGAGTCGAACCACAGCTAATGTCTGGGGCAACAACTGCATGCAGGAAGTGCTATTTGTACGAATATTTACTCAAACACTTGGCATGCCCATGAGTAGTCCCAGTCCCAGTCCCAGTCTCAGTCTCAGTCTCAGTCCCAGTCTCAGTATCACTCCCAGTCTTAGTCTGAACCCAGGTTCAGAACCTGCTGCAAACTGTCGTTGTGGGGCGATGAGTGTTGTTGCTGTTGTTTGTGGTTGTTGGTGGTGTCATATCGAATACAGCGGGCATTGGGTTACCTGATTTGTTGTTGATGTTGCTGTTGTGTTGTTGTTGCATTTCTTGCTGCTTGACTTCGACAATATTTAAATAGGAAATTAGGGTCGACGTTGCTGTCGACGTCTGCGTTTCTTGTCAGTGCTTGGCTTCCGCTTGTCCGCTTGATAGAAACGCCCTGGGGCCGGGTTCCACTGTAAGCCGAGCCCCAAGGCGCTTTCACAAGGTTTCCCGCAGGTTGGTTAACACACACACACACACACACACACATACATATTTATAGAATTGTATTTGCGGCATGCTAATTAACAGCTAAGTTGTGTACATGCACTCGTCGCACTTATTTATTTATTGCCCCAGCCCAAGTCGGAGTCCCAGTCACAGTCCCAGTCTTGGTATTAATTACCTGCATTTACAGTTAAGAGTTAAACTAGTGCAGTTTAGCGGATCTTCACATTAAAGGATGCAAGACTCGTATGTCAACTTGGCTAATGCTTATTATTTTTCACTTTTAATTGCAGCTCAACGGCAATTCTCTCAGTGTGCTCCAACAACAAGGAAGCTCATGCATGAAGGTAAGCAACTTGAAGAGTTAATAACTTGGCTGCAACGGGATTCTCAGTTGGTTAATTGTCGTTTAAGTTAAACAAGTTCTTGACTCGGTTAATTTCAACAGATGTTGAAATTATGATGTGAAAACATATTTCACCATAAAAAATAAAAAATAAAAAAATAAAAAACCCAAACAATAAAAAAAACTGTATTCATCGGGTAAATGACACCATTGAGTAAATGTCGTCAGCATGACTAAGAATTGACCGCAACTGACTTATAGGCTACACAATGTCTATATACGTATATATTTATGCCTACTGTGAAATTTACTCAAATTGCAATGATTAGCAAATCGTCAGCCTGCGGTGGAGAATGGAGAATGGAGAAAGGAGCAGGGGGCGTGGCTGTTGACTATTGAAAAGTTTAATTAAATGCAATTTGTCATGGACTTTGACTTAGTTCGTTTTTCTAGGCCCGCTTTTGAATACCTGTAAATGGAAAGTCACATTAACCGGTTTACTAATCGTTCTGGCCAACGTTTTTGTCTTTCACTTTAAATTGGCTAATCTCTTCGCTTACGTAAGGGTTGACTTAGCCGTGAGTTCAACGTACTCCCAGATCATCTTCATTTCAAAATTTCATGATGTCAGTTGATCGTGTGTGTGTGTGTATAGTATTTGCATGTGTGTCTGAATTTAGTTCTTGAGTAATCTGTCTTGTTTCATATTTATTCATAAATTAATTCATCATTAATTCTAGCATTGACATTTAAATGTAGTGAAGTCACTGATTACCAATGATTTTCGTGTATATTCGCAGTTAGCATAGCTATTTAAAATGAATTTTTAAGCAAAATTTAAGTTCATTAATAAATTGAATTTTCTCCGAAGTTATTAATTTAATTTTTTTAAGCTTAAAATTATAAATATATTTCAATTTGGGCACCCAAATGAATTATTAATTTTATTTTGTATATTTTTCAGATTTGCTTTGATTTATTTAAACCGACAATTGATCAACATTTTTAAAAATTATACATAGCAAACATATTGAATTCTCTGTAAATAAAAGATTTATTTTTTTAGGTCTATCTACCTAACAAGCAGACCTATATAATAATAGGACCCGTAACATTTTAATGCCATAACAAAGAATTATTTGACTCTGACTTGTCTTATTTCCGTATGGTCAGCTGTACTTTGATTTGCAGTTACGTGTCTTTCATCATCGGGGCTTTGTTACGTTTTGCAAGGTTCCCGCAATGCTCTTTAATTGGATTAGAAAAGGGGGAGAACCTAACAAAATGCGCATAATACCCGTTGCTATTTTTCGCACCGTTCTTGATGTGCTTTAATTTAATTAAAAGGTCAATGTACCTCACTCCCGTTTCGTACAAAATACATTTTGAGAAAATACTTTAGCAAAAAAATGAAGCGTAAAACAGATTTCTTTACATTTTTTTCATCCACTTTTTGCTTTTTTTTTGTATTTTTAGCTGAGAATTCTACAATTAGTTGGTCAGGAGGAGGCATACCTAAAAAATGTTGTAGATCAAGTTTTCGCATTTGATATCTGTCGAGCATTTTGTGAATATTATTTTTTTTTGTGTTTTCTTTCGAGTGTTGTTTAATTCGTAAATTTAATTTGCATGTTTGAAAATCATTAATTCGCCTGCTGCCAGCGAAATTTTACGCTGTTTCATTTTGTTGCTTTATTTACTTTTTTCGGTTTTTAACAACAAATTAGCCGCCATGTGAGCAACTTATTTGCATTTTGATTTTTGTTTTCAAGCATTGTTGTTGTTGCTGAGATACCAGCGTTTTTATCGCATGTTTTCAAGCAACGAGCTGATGTTTTGGTTTAGTTTGGGTAGTTTGAGTGCAGCTAACAGCTCGTAAAATTTACGCTAACCGAAATTGGAGAAATTCGTAACGCCACAATGCACATTTGACTTTCGTTTCTTAGGTTTCCCCATAATTTGATTTAAGAAAGCTAACAGAGGGTTTAAGTGGAATAAAAATAAAGTTGATAAGCTAGAAAAACAGGATTGTAAACCAGCTAAAAGACAGCTTTAACATGTTGGTTGGCAATTAGATCAATTCTACCAAGTACTATAAATATACAATAGAAGTAAATATTGTATAATCTTAGAATTAACTTAAAGGACTCGCTACATTAATTTGCGGAAGTCGGTAAAGACATAATGCAAATACAGACGGCAGGCCCTTTTAAATAGAATATTTATTTTAATAAATGGTAAGGAATATGTCTAAAAGTAATCCTAAGGATATATTAAATAAATTACAATAGAGAATAGACAGTAATACACATCTACGTGACTACTAATAGCTTTCATGATGATTCCCTCTTACGAAGAAAGCCTGTCATCAAAAGTTACGTTATTCTTGATAAACTATAGAAGTGAAGTATAGACAGGCGGAAGTCAGAAACATTCATTGGAAACATAAAAGGCAGTCTCCTCTAAATAGAACTTCGGAGTTCCATTATAGCTTTTTTAATGAATGGCAAGGAAAACATCAAAAAATATTGTTAAGGATATATTAGACAGTATTACATGTCTACTAATAACTTCCATGATGATTCTCTCTTATGAAGAAAGCCTGTCATAAAAGATAACGTTATTCTTGTTAAGCTCTAGCTGAACTCTAGACAGGCGGAAGTCAGAAACATTCATTGGAAACGCCTCGCAAACACGCGTCAAACTCAAACTCAAACTCAAACTGAAACTCCCTTTGGCTAATCAATCACGCGGCAAACATTCACAAGTCTTGCGGCTTGAATGAAAGTAATTTGAATAGCGTTTGTCGGCGTGGGCTGTGCAGGTCTCCTTTATAGTATTTATATTTACCTGTGTGACAGGTAGTTACAAACGCATTCACACTTTTGCGAACACTCGTCAGGCAGTCAGTCAGTCAGTCAGGCAGTCAGTCAGTGAGTCAGTCGCACAGTCAATCACTCTGTCAGTTTGTCAATACTTGTTGGTCGACTGGTCGATCGATTCGTAGCGCTCTCTGCACGTGTCAAGTGTAAAAAGTAAAAAACGATATGAGAGTTGTTTTAAGTGAAAGAGCGAACCGTAGGAGACCTGTCGCTTTTGTCCACTTAAGTATCTTTTGCACACTTGAGTCTTACCGAAGTTTTTCCAAGACACAAAGATACAAATGCTCTTATATTATTTCGAGCAAACTCAGCGGTCAGTCTCTCAGTAGGTTCCGGGGTAATAAACCGTTATGCAAGATGATGTAGGGTCTAGAAGAAAAAGTCAGTTTAGGTTTTTATTATTATTATTTTCTTACTTTTTTTAGCTTTGTCACTTTTCAGTTTTCAGTTTGCTGCACAAAATCAGGTCACAACTGTCAGAGACAGCGACAATTTGTTAGCGCATTTTCCCCACAGTTTGGAAAAAAGATCGATGAATGTCTTGAAAAGCTGACAATTTAATTGCCATCTATGCTTGACCCATTTTCATAGCATTTACCGTTCATTGCATCATTTTCGAGAACATTTTTAGTTGATTTTTTACGATGGTCTCCCGCATACACCGAGTTTCGTTTAGGTTTTTCTTTTGTGTTATGCCCCCCACTCGTTTTTTTTTTTGTTTTTTTTTTGGGATCATTAGAGTCTATGATCTTCACAACGATCGTTGAGTTTGATTAGAGCTCGGACTCATTTACATTTTGGGCCCGGGGCTGCGTTGTGGCTAGGATTTCATTGAGTGAATTCCAAAACATCAATGGTCACTAATTAATGCCAACACATCAAAGTGTCAAACCTTGAAATTTGACTAGCCAAAACTATAGACCAACGATAACTAGGTACCTGCATGTTATCGCATTAGGAACAAGCATTTCCCAGTAACCTAAACACACACATACCGAGACACTTTCAACTTCAGGTAGTACGCACTTTGAGTGTTATCATGGATTTCATTTTGGGTCCTTTTGTTCCGCAATTTATGCAATGTCCATTTTCGGTCTCTTTGTTGATTTAGCCCCTGCTCTCTAATCTCATATACGAGTATATATTTTTTGTGTTTTGATTTATTTCAACGATTCGGGCCGAAAACAAAGACCATGCCACGACCTTCATCTAATGAAATTTCAATGTTGCAATGGAAATTTTTGTGAGACGTGAGACGCCACCCAAGGCGACATTTTGTTGGCTGGAAAATTGTAACATTTCCTTGCTCCCCCCTGGAGAGGCTTAGACGGAGCTGTCAAGCGTTGGCACGTCCCGCACTTTGTGACAATAAGTCGTCCAAGGTGTCCTGCCCCTATATGTATGTATTATATATAATACTTCTGTTCCATTAGCCTTTCACTTTTTATCGGCACAGCTGGAAGCACTGAGCCCGTAGGTGGTCACAGATTACAGTCCTACCTGTACAGTGATCCCCTGTAAGCCTGTACCTGTTGCCAGGATACTACCAAAGCTAATCTCGAACAAATGTTTGGGCTTAATGCTTCACTTTGGTTAGTTGTGTTGAGGGGGGCGCGGCTCGTGCACTGTTTATTTTAGCAAATCCATCAGATTTGTGGCATTAACGAGATTTTAATATTTTCAAAGAGCAACGATTTACCTTCTCCGATTTGGTCTCACAATTTGATTAGAAGCATGAAGCATTTTGTCGTCGCCGACGGCAGCAAACGGCAGGCAACGGCAACGAATCAGGCCCAAAAAAGGCAGGCCTCAACCCATTCGTCTTGGCCAATTAAGACAATTTGTTTAGGCTCGCTGTTGGCCAGTTTAGTCGATTGGTAAGTCGATTGGCTGCTGCTTTGCCTGCCCGTCTGTCAGTCAGCCAGTTCGAATTTATAATAAATCTTGTTGAATCTATAGCCAACTATTTATTATTATTGGCATAAATATTGTAAGGACTGATATGGTCATTTCTAGTTAGACAAATGCTTAGATGGCCCCTCTCCATTCTATGGGCATATTGCGATTTCAAAATGCGATAATTGAGAGACTAAAGTGAATAAATGTTTACAAAAACCATATTGTAGAAGATGAATTGAATCGAAATCTGTTACTTACCATACTTAAATATATCTTGTATTAATAAAAAATCCTTTTTTTAACGAAAAAGTTAACAGCCTTTTTTGTGTAGATTTGTTAGCAACTTTCCATTCTGATTATTAGAAAACACATTTATCTTTTATATCAAAAATATTCAGTAACAGCTGAATGCTGAATACTTTTAAACATATCAAATTATGATTAACTGAATGATTTGGTGGAATTTCCTAGTGCTTCAAAATAGTTTAACTTTCTCACAACACATCGAAAAACAAAAAATTCATAATAATAACGAAATGCTTACTTATGATACTCAATTTGGAAATGCTTTATGATTTACTTTTTTTTTGTGTATTGCATTATCATTATGATCGGTGTGTAATGATCATTGGCTTTTGTTTTAATTGGCTTTAAGCACGCGCAGAAAAAGGAAAAGCTACTCTACAAACTGCCCACTCCAATGACTGCGCATGCGCAACGTCTCTGCCTCAGTCGGCATCAGCGTCAACGTCGACGTCGCTGCGGCAGTTGCACATTTTCTTGGCGCTTTTTAATTGCCATCTCTTCATAGTTCATAAATTTATGGCCATAGCGTAACGAACAGCCAAAAATATAAAGAATAATGCCAGTTACTTAATAATGGCGTCTGGAACTCTATTAAAAGTTGTTCATGTTGCAACATTTTTGAACTTGCCACAAATCAAAGCTCCAATTGTAAATCAAGGGGGCTATACCAAGTTTATAACAAGAACCTTCGACGAGGTGCCATATAATTTTCCGAAGCACCCATTTCAAGGTTGAATTTACAATAAAACCTACGATAGTGTTGATAGACCTACTGCTACTTCATATATCAAATAAGCACACAATAAACAACATTTTGGACAGCCCCAAGAAATTCCCATCTGGTTGACGGGGCCAACAAAGCGCCGAAACAATTTTCGGCTTATTTGTTCAAAAATTAATAAATAAATGAGCTATTGTTATAAATTAATGTAGACGCGACACAACACAATACCAAAAGCAAAAAGTAAAAAAAAATAATTAAATGAAGCTTAATAAAAACTACCTTATTGACGGAGCATTTAATGAAAGTGAGATATTATTATCAACTATCAAAAAAAAATCGGCATAATCAGAATTGTTATCGTTGTCGAATTTAACAATCTGTTGTGAAAGGTTAGTTAGGCACAAGACTAGATAAAATAAGTTAGAGTAGCTTTTTGATAATGTTTATTACGCTTATCAAATTCCGGTCAGAAGCTTTTTAAGCTCTAAGTTTAGCATATAAAGCTCGCACTAAGATATGCATTTTTTTGGTTTTCAAGATTGCTTTGACGACTTTATTCAGCTAAAATTATTATATTATATTTTTATTCTTTGTAAGCTTCTTGTAATGCTGACATGACAAAGTCTGTCCATTGTGAGCAGTAATTTATTCATCTACTGAACTTGTAGTATTAGGAAATTTCAATATAAATAAGTTTAAAATAAAATTTACGTTTTTATATTGAATATGAAACTTAGTTCACACCAAATTAAAATATTCTTGTGCAAGCACATGGCAATGTTTATAAATAATAATTACTAATTAATAATTAAAGATAACATTTTCGTCGAATTGAATAAGATCCGTGAAATATACCACATTTGTGGATGATTAAAGATTGACGATTGACGGGTAAAAGCAATGCGATAAATATGTCATCTATGGCAACATCTGAATTGATTGACACATTATAATTATCGGCGCTTAATTAACTTGGTTATTACAAATACCCAACTATAGATTACGTGTGCAACGGAATGGAAATTCAATTGTCAGATCAGTGCATAACTAAATTATCTTTAACCACGATATAAATAAGTATTTTCCAAACTAGTATGGTTATTTATGCAATTTCAATGAATTCGTTAATATCTTTTACGCTATAAACGTAGAAAAAATTTTTTATTTGAGATTAAATCTTGTAATAAATATATTTATATACTTGGATGATTGTCTAATCAAAGCCTTGTTTATTTCTTTCTAGCCCAAACAGCTCAAGTCATGAAGTTGCCGTTGTATTGCGTTTAATCCTAGCCGGTCAGCAGCAATCCTTTTAGTCCAACCATTTTCAGTCCCACAGCAATATGTTCAGTCTGTTGAGCAGCTCTCAGATCTATGGCCTACCGCAAACAACAACAACAACGGATCAAACGACATCTCCGGATGACAGTGGCACTGGCCAAAAGAAAAGCAACAGTCTGCCCCATAAGAATCACAAGCAACAACAGCAACAAGAACAACAACATCGACGATCAACGAGCAGTTTGAGTGATACTGGTGGCAAGTTCTTTGCCAATCTAAGCGCCAAATCACCTAGCCAATTTATTGAGAAATTCATCAAAAGCGAACTTCTTAACGGTTACGATACCCTCAAGTGTCAGGCAGGTGGAAAGTCACCCACGGAAAAGGACAAATCCACGGCGGATAGCAGTCCTTTGTATAGCAACCTGCAAACCGATTGGGCTGGATTCAGTTGTCTACAGGGCAGCTATCGCAGTCACGGCGACTCTGAGTTCTATGAGGCCGTACAGGTCAAATCTTCCAGTCCCAACAACAACAACAACAACAACAGCAACAACAACGAAGTGAATATGCGTTCCAAGTCATCAAATGGTGCGGCAACCCTACAGCATTATCAAAAGCTGCCAGAGCCCAGCTTGGAGGTCAATTTCAATACCCAAGCTGCTGGACATACGCCTGCTTATAAGAAACTTGGATTCGGAGCGAGACTACAGAAACAGAGTACAGAGCATGTAAGTAGAAAGAGGAAGAACAAAAATTAAGAGGTACTACATATTAGAAATTAAATCCTAAAGGATCCTATAAAATGACGAAAATGTAAAAATTTACTAAAAATAAAATGAAGGAAAAAATTAAATGGAAATCTTTGAGGAATTGTCTGATGAAAACATATGATATAGCAACTAAAATCCTTAAGGTTCTTATCGAATGTCGAAAATAGAAAATATGTTTTAAGAAGAATATGCGAAATGAAATGAATAAAAAGTCTCAAAGCGCTGCTTGGTACTTTCCTTAAAATTTCTTAGAAAAATGATGTCTTTCATATTTCGAGCATACTTTCAAGCGCAATAAAAAATCACAAAGCCCTACTTAGTACTTTCAGTAAAACTTTCCTAGACTTGTCAAATATTATTTATTATTGCATACTTTTAAGTGTCTTCAAACTGTGGCGAAAGTAGATTTCGTAAAAAAGGTCTTGAAAGCGCGCTTTTGGGTGAACAGAAAGGTATTTATTTGAAAGAGATCAATTGATTACTTGAGTAGGGATTCCCTCTCCGATCCTTTAGCAACAGTATCAAGACGTATGTGAAAACACATATTCCCGGGCACAAAAAACAAAACGATTACTCGTAGATAACATAACTTGGCGACCACCAGAGCAGTCAGTGTGCGTCATTATTATAAGACCCCATAGAGATAACACCACTATCAATCAGCAGTAGCCACTGTGCCGTCGGGTTACTGTCAACGTCCAGTTGTCAGTTGGAGCTATCCGAGCAAAGTGCACGGGTCAGAAATGGTGGGAAAATGGAGGTTCGGTGGCCATTTTCATGTGCTGGGACATCACAAGGTCGCCTAAGGTTAAGAGCAAGTCGAAGACTGAAACTAATCAATATTCTTATATTCGCAAACAGAACTCAGACAACTCGCAATCCTCGAGAAACACACGCAGCAGCAGCGAAGTGCAACGTAGTTCCTCCGGCTCTAGTTCATCAGGTGCTCCTCCATTGGCAACGGCTGCCACATCACCGGAGCGCCTGCAACGTCGTCGATTGCTGCAAATGATCTCCAACTACGATCAGCAGAACAAGCAGCTGCATCGGGAACTGGCCAAGGAGAAGCGTCGTCGCACCGAGGAACTGGCCTGTGTGGTCAAGTCGCTGCTCTGCTTCGAGTCCAAGTTGAAGAATGACATGAAGACGGTCAATCAGCGTCTGTTGGATCGCGATACTGAGATCTGTCGTCTGTTGCGCCAGAATCGTGCACTGCGCAAGCGTCTGGTCGATCATCAGCGGGACGAGGGCATGGTTGCCGATCAGGAGACGAATGTCGATCTGGAGGAGAAGCATGTGGAGGAGTGCCTGATCCTCGAGGCTTTGCAATGCAACAATTGCCGCAAGCAATTCTATGACATTGAGCTGAGAGCCAACGGCACACAGACATCTCTCAAGGAACTGGGCGTTAGCGCCAAAGGTAAGATCCGAAATCGATATACCCTTTTTATTCTTTTTGCCATACCCTTGCAGAGGGCTATTCTAATTTTGGCCAGAATTGTGTAGCTTAACTGAAAAACTTTTATTTTTCAAGATGTTGCAACTAATCTCATAAATATTAATGTCTTAAATGTCCTGACCAAATTTTCTTAAATTCTGATATGATTTTGTCGAAAATTCAACTTAAGCATTTTACACCTTACCAAATTTTGACAAAAAAAAATGATGACTATAAAAGTACTTATATCTATATAGCTTTCAATTTGTTTTTGGTTTTTAAAATATCTTGAAATACACTTTTTTTTTAGTATTATACCAGTACTTTTTTTTAAAAACACAGCACAAGAAACATAATTGTATTAATTCAAAGATTTAAATGTATATCTACAACTATTGACTTAAATTTAAAACAGTGCAATGGACTGATATATGCTATATTTAAACTCATTAGCATTCAAAAAGTGTAAGAAATAGGTTTTTGAAATAGATAGAACTAGTTGAAAAAAGACAAAATAGAAAGGTGTTATATTTTTCAACTGTGATGTTTTTTTGAAAAGTTGTATGTCTAGAATCTAAATTGAGTACAGGGCTCTGCAAGGGTATCAAATCTTCGGCGTGACGAAGATAGTCTATCTTTCTGTTATGTTGTAATGTAGAACTCATGTAATCCTCATCCTCTTGCAGCGGAGCACGCCTCTTCCAGCGATGACACCGTCTCATCGTCGTTCTATGGCGCCAGACGCAGTGTGCGTTACACGAGCAAACGAACCGCGGGCACGTTTCGGGATTACATGCGATCCCGGGCGATGCACATCGATGATGCGGCACTGGAGCAGCAGTCGGAGGAGAACACGAGCAGCGTCAGTCGCGAGGACTCCCAGACGAGCTACGAGCAGTTGCACAACTATGCCAGAGCCATGGAGCGTATGCACGGCGTGAAGGCAACCCTACAGGATGGCGACTACTCTGAGCAGAGCAGCCTGGAGCTGGAGCAGCAACAGCAGCAGCTGCAGCGTCGCCGCAACAGTTCCGCCTCCAGTCGGAGCAGCAAGACGACATCCTCGGTGGCAGCGCAATTGGAGGAGGATGATGGCATCTTCTCGCCCACGCAGGATGACGAGGATTTCGATGAACTGGATGCGGAGCAGGAGCAGCAGCTAATGTCCCGTGGTGCTATCAAAATTGTGCAACGTCGCTGTGCCGAATTCTCCGAGGCGTCACCGAAGCAAATCTATGAGACGACCACAGATGATTGGTATGCCAGTGCCTCGGATCAGGAGGAGCTCAGTACGGCACCAACAGCGGCCAAACCATATGGTCAGGGTGCCGTGAATCCCGTGCTGGAGTGCGTCAATCAGATACTGCTGCAGCAATCCATGGAGGAGACATTGCGTGAGCCAATCACCACGCCCAAATCCGCTATGGCACCCAAAGGATCCACCAATCTGCCACGTCGCAGCTCGTTGAGCGGACGCAGCGGAACAAATGGACGGAAGCGTGTACACTTCTCCACAAAGAACAGCATGGTGCATGTGCCACGTCACGAGGATGTGGAGGAATCCCATACCGACGAACTGATCTCACACTATCATCCAATGGCAGCTGCCGCTGTTCCCGTTCCGGGAGACACCTTAAACTACGAGAGCATCTATAGCAATGAGTATGAGCCCATTGGGTCGGAGCGTGCCTCCAACCTGTATGTGGACATGGCTGCCGCAGCAGCCGATGGTAGCGTTGCCATTGCCAAGACGCCACAAAAATTGCCGCCCGCTTTGCCGCCGAAGCCGGCGAATCTGTTGAAATTCAAGAAATCGCTGCATCAGCTCGAGGAGATTGAGGATGAGGGCGACTGTGCCGTGTCCACGACAACAACCAGCGAGCCGGATTACTGTTCCATAGCCGAGGTGGGCGTAACAAGCGTACAAATTGTCGCCGATGTCCACAAGGCGCCCGAATCGAGCACGCCCACGGAACCAGATCGAGACCGAGAGCAGGAGCGAGAACAGGAGTCGAGGAATCCCAATTGCTCCGATGATGATGCCTGCTCGGCGGCCGCCTCGCACAAGACTGAGGAAATCGAAGAGATTTTCGCCGACATACCAAAGCTACCAAATGTGGCGGCCATCATAGCGCCCAAGCAATCCACAGACTACATATTGATGGCACCCAAAACGCTGCGTCTCCAGCTGTCGTCCAGCTCCGGAAACACGCAGACCATGCCGTCCCAATACAAGCGCAAGCATGTGCCCAACATCCTGGCTGAGATTAACAAACGGATGAGCTTGCCCAGTTCACCGACCACGCCCACAACGCCCAAAAGTTTGCCAACAACGCCCACATCGAAATCGCTGCTCCAGCTGGCGGATGCAAGCGGCGGACTTCCGCTCCAGGCCGAGTTCGATTGGTATAATCTGGATGCGGAGTACGATAGAAGCAACGACGCACCAAAGTGTTCACAAAACGAGGGCATGCTGGAGGAGATAAGCGAGGATAACGAGTGCTTGGTCACTGCAGCCGATGAATACAACCTGGATGAGGAATTTCAGCTGCAGCCCGAACAGGATGAGGAAGACCAGGAGGCGGAGGAGGAGGAGGAGGAGGAGAAGAAGGACCAAGTGGTACAACACAAAGCGGAGCCAGCAAAGGCAAAGCAAATGAAAAAGAATTTGGCCAGTTTCGAGAAATTCATCGAGGGATCAGGATTAAGCACCAAACCATTGCCGAGCAAACGCAAAATATACTTTAATGCGCCCTTCGTCTAGATCACCAGTTCCCTAGATATACCTACTAAATTTATAGAAGTATATCAACCTATAATATAAACTAAATATGTCATGTGTATAACGAATTTAAGTTTTTTTATGTGTTCCGTCTTTTTGTTTAGTTCTTAAGTTGGCAAAGTATTAAAATGTTTAGAAAATTTTTAATTAAATAAACGCAAAACATTAAAAGCAAGTATTAAATTATTATTAAAAGGAAACTGAAGTATATTATCTTTCGAAATTTTTTTTCAGATTTTGAAATTCATTATTCATTATAAAAATAGAAATTATCAATTAAAACTAGTCGGCCGGTGCCACAGTCGAGCATAATCGACTGTCGGAGACCCCGTACTTAAATGCATATTCTATCATATTGGTTACAATGTCTCATAAAACATAAACGATTTTCATACTAAGACTTGATTTTCGCCCGATCGGTCCTATGACAGCTATATGATATAGTGGTCCAAATTGAACCTACTTCAGACAGGATATATAAAACCAAGTTTTTTGCATATTCAATCAGTTTGGTTACGATATCTCATTAAACAAAAAAGTTTTTCATACCAAGACTTGATTTTCGCTCGATCGGTTCTATGACAGCTATATGATATAGTGGTGCGATTTAAACCAACTTTGAACAGGATAAATAGAACCAAGTTTATTGTATATTCTATCAGTTTGATTACGATAACTCAAAAAACAAAAAAGTTGCTCATACTAAGACTTGATTTTCACCCGATCGTTCCTATGACAGCTATATGATATAGTTGTCCGATTTGAATCAACTTTGGACAGGATACTTAAAACCAAGTTATATGCTTATTTCATCAGTTTGGTTACAATATCTCATTAAACAAAAAAGTTTTAAAGTTAAAACTTGATGGGCGCTATATGATATAATGGTCTGATTAAAAAAAGAAACAAACTTGAACTGCCTGCAATATTGAGGAATCTACATACCTAATTTGGTGTCACTAGCTTTTAAATTTTTCTTATAATTTGAATATGAAAAATTTTTTTCGATTTGTGGCCGATAAAGGGATTTTGAAACAAACTTGATCTGCTTGCAATATAGAGGAACCTACATACAGACAGACAGACAGACGGACATTGCTATATCGACTCGGCAATTGATGCTGATCAAGAATATATATACTTTATAGGGTCTGCCACGCCTCCTTCTGCCGCACATATTCGTTAAAACAAACCCAATAGACCCCTGTACTTTTTTCAAGTACGGGGTCTAAAAATACAACTTGTGGTCTGTATTTATATCAATATTCTTTACATTAATTATTATTTTCTTAAAATTTCAGTTTGGTTTATCTTGTAAATCCCATGTTTAAGTAAGTTAATATCTGCGAATACATGCAAAATTAAAGGCAAAGGATTGCTGGGTCAAAAGTCGAACCAACTTCAAAAATTTTAAAACTTTGTCAAAAATGGACAGATTTAAATTAATTTTTAAATTTAAATTTATTGTCTTTACAAATTTTTGCAAAGGGTCTCCCACTGTGTTTTTTAAAAGAAAGAAGAAAGTGCCTTTTTTATATTTCTATGAAAAATCGACTAAAGTCACTTCAATTACAACAATAACTAATTGATCTTTTATTCGTTCATTGAGATTAATTTGTGCAAAAACACAGGCGGTGCATTTTCAGTTAAAGGAACAAGCTCGCATTTTACATATATTAGTTATCACTTGAGCAAATGATATACAACTTGGCTATATAGAAATAAAAACATTACACAAAAGCTTAAATGAAACTTAAGGAACAACCCTTGTAACTTAGACATATAGATCAGAATGTGAATGCAATTATCAACTAATTTTTAAAGTCAATTTGAATTCTTAACGCATTTTCTGCTTAATACAAACTGGTCTTCTTCATAATGCGAAGAACTCCTCCTGATTGACCTCTCCATCGTTGTCCAGATCCGCCTCATCAATCATTTCACGCAATTCCTCATCCGTCAGGTTTCGCCAAGTTCGCGTGCAACGCGTTTTAAATTTTTAAATGAGATTTTACCCGTTTCATCGTCATCGAACAAGCGGAATGCTTTCAGTATCTCCTCTTTGGTATCCTTTTCGGCCATTTTCATGCTCATTAGGTGTAAAAAGTCATTGAACGCAATACGTCCACTACCATCCTTATCGATTTCCGCAATCATTCGTTTGATTTCCTCCTTTTTCGGCTCAAAGCCCAACGCCCGTATGGCCACCTTCAACTCCTTAACCTCAATATATCCCGTCGATTCATTATCAAACAAATCGAAGGCCTCCTTAATGTCCGACTTTTGTGCTTCAGATAGCTCAAATTTCGGTCCTGATTTTTTGCGTCCTTGCTGCGTGGATCGTTTAGTGTTTGCCGCTGCTGCTGCCGCTGCATTCACGGGATTTGGTGATACAGTCACTGCAGTTACACTTGGCTCCATTTTGCTGACTGATTCTGATTCAGATTCTGATTGTGATAAGCTAAATAGATTTCACAAATAAAACGTTTGTAGTTTAAATAGGCCGTCAATAAATCTAATTTCATAACACACGCAAATGTCACACATAAAGACGTCACACGCTCTCACCTTGACTTTGACGGGCCGATAGGCAACTGTGAATCGCGTATCCTTGCACTTGCGGTGTGGTTTCGCTTCCAATTACGTCGCTCACTCTCAATTTATACACGGGTTTCTGCTTTGCTTCAGTTGGGCTGAATATTCGGGTTTGGGGGTGGGTGCTAGTGTTGTTGTTTTGCTGCTATAAATAAACAGCTGCAGTTACCGTTGCCAGTGCTCCTGTTACTCTAGGCTACGCAAATTGCTGTCCTTTAACTGTTTGGCATCTGCCGCAGTTTGTTTTCTCGCAGCACGCCAGTTTTATACAAATTTTCAACTATTATTTGTTTACCAGCAGGGCCAGCCGCTAAACCACTGTTGCCACACGGTTCAGAGGCTGCCACCCTGTTAAACTCTCTGATCTGGCAGCATGTACCATTTTGGGTCAAATGTCAAAATTGGTAACTTAAAAGTTTTCCACCTTTTTTAAAATTTCTTAATTTTAAAACTAGAATTTTTTTAATTTTTGCATTGTTTAATATTTTTGTAACATTAAATTTGAACTTTTCTGGCCTTGGGGTGACAAACTACAAACTTCATTAAAATGTTAAGCTTTATATTATGTAATTTCAAATTTTCTTGAAATTATTTGCATTTTGAAATTCGCAATATCTAAAATTTAAATCCAATGATTGGCGCCAACTAAAACCAGCCAAAAACAGACATTTTTTCTCTAAAAAGTTTGCAGCACTGCATTGCCACAGGTTGCTTGACAGCTATCGATAACTCACTGTGCGATAACATATTGGTCATGAGATACTTTCGATTTTTAGTACATTTTTAAGTGGTCAACTTTTATGTAACGCCTATTTAAATAATTGACAATGAATTTAAATCTAATATACATATTTCAATGGTAGAGATTCGTAGAAATGAAAACCGGGGGTGTTTATGCACAAAAGGATCCGCAGGTTATTGACTGGCCAAATATCATTTGTTTCTTTGGTAGGCCAATCAAAATAATTAAGTTTATTTTCAGAAAGCCAAATCCATTTATCATTGCCTGCTATTTAATGTTATCAAAGAAGCTGTCAAAAGAAAATGAAGGAACCAAAACAGAAAAGATCACTCACCAAAGTTAATTAATTACACCTTTTCATGTCGCATGACAAATCAACAGCAGAAGAACTGGACCAGTTTCTGTTGGCCATTGACATCGGCGACTCCTCCGGTAGCTGCTGCATTGATTGCCAGCTGCCGGTTGTTGCCTTTTTGTTTTTATTTCCATATTCGCGCATAAACTTTACAGAAGACAGAAAACAGGTAACGCTTTTGTTTTGATTCTTCTGCGCACACAATATGTCAATTTCTATTGACTCTGCTTTTTCAATATTCTTGTTGGGCTATAAAAAATTTGGTCTACAAAATCAATTATAATTATTATAACATTAATTTCTTTTATAAATATGCTATATGTTTGTTTTAATTTTAAATAATTCTTTGTGTTTAAATGTTTCAATTGCCTTAAATGTATAGTTTTATCTCTGCAACTAATTTTTATAATTTGTATCGCACAAATATTATGAAAAAGAGTATTTGTAAGGCGACAATTCAAACAAAACTTTCCTTTCTTCTTACTTGAACATTTTAGAACGTTGCTGTTATTTTTTTATTTTAATTTAATTTTTTTTTTTTCGGCAGGCTCCGATCGTGTATAAATAGCAGCGTCCCCAGTGCGATCGCCAACAGTTTCGTTCCGGGCGCGCATGCGCAAAGGTTCTCGCGACAAAGAAGAAAAAAGTTAAGAGCTTGGAATACCCATAAAGACACATAATTTGGGATAGGCCTTTAAGTAAGTGAATGAGTCAAGTGAATTCAAGTGATAACTGTGATGAGCAACGTGGACACTTTCTATAAAAACACTTTAAATGTGCCGATCCAAACCGATCCGATGCGAACCTATCCGATGTGTGTTCCAACAGTAAATGAATATGAAAATGCATATAAAGTGGAATTTTTTGGTGTGTGTACGTGAATTGCATGATGAATTCGAGTGTGTGGCATGAGAGTATCATGAGTTAACACGAATTCCAAAACTCAAAAGCCCGCTCAAGTTTATGGTTTTTTAATAGTGCCACATAAAATGAACAAACTCCTACAATTCATTTGTTCTGTTCAACGTAAATATCCAGTGTATTTTCGTACAAAAGAATACAAGTTGGTATTAATAGAATTATTAATCGTACAAGTTGAAAGTTCCACGCAGGCAAATTGATGCCCACCTTTCACTGTTGCACAATCTCTTTTTTGCCACATCTTAAATATGCAGACAGGATCTGTTCTTGCCGTTCAATGAACCCTAAATGAAAACCTAACCCGTTCTCTTTCTCTCTCTCTTGCAAACTGCAAAACTTGCCTAACATCTTTTCACATTTTGGCATTGGCGTGGGATTACATTTCTTCTGATTACCATACATAATATCATGCATAATTATATTGCCCGATGTTACGTTCCTTTTCGTTATTGCTCATTATTAATCGGAGACATTCAAATCAGCAACAACAAAAACCGGTCAGCATCGTAAAGCTCTTAACCTAATTCTGAATTCGAATTTGCATATTGGGCAAATAAAGAAGTTGGCAAAGCAGAGCACATTTCGAAAATTTAAATGACTTGAAGTGGGGACAAACATAGAAAGACTTTTATCGCTAGCGGCAAACTATTAAATAGATTTGTGTAAGCATTTCAACATAAAACTGAGAAAGGCGAAACAACAAATAATAAAAAAGCTATTATAAAAATAGATGAACACATTGAGTCATAACTCCGAAATTTCCATAGGCTTAACAGATGCTTTGTTTCATTGAGCCTCAACTCAAGGATCGAAATATTGCAAATCACATTATAATTTAAGAATCTTTTCGAATTTACTCAGAAAGATATACAAATAAATTTATATATAATTTAATATTGTTAATTTCGTCCCTTTCAAAGGATATTCTTAATGCTTTAGATTTTTACTTAAAACTTAAATTTTTATTCTAATATAAATATTGTGCCCGAATATTCAAAACCACAGTAAAATTTATAGCCCAGCGGCGATTTCAAACGCATTAATTTAAATTAATGCAAAGCAAACAAAAGCGATTTATGAATTTAAATTATATAAATAACATTTTGCAATTAAATGACATGCTAAACAACAAGTTTCGTTTAAACTAATTTATAACAATTTTTGAAAAACGGTGGGAAAGTAAGCCAGTTTTAAGTATATATTCAAAAACCAGAAATACTTTCTGTTAGTCATGAACGTGTCCCAAATAATGAAATCGCTGCGCCTCTTTTTTTATTTTACAATTCAAAAAGATAAATAGACATTTATCACTTACAATCAATAGGCAGGCATATCAACAAGTTCCGGGCACAAACAAAAAATAAAAGAACAAAAAACAAAGTTAAACAATTACTTCCCAATTTGTCATCCAAGAGCAAATCTAAACTTATCCTCATTAAAATGTACGACGCATATCCGCACGTAATGCGAGAGGACAACGCTGACAACGTGATAATGTTGGTGTCTGGCTAAATAAATCATATACATATCAATTTAAGCCAAAAAAAAAAAAATATAACAAAAGGCAGAAATAATCATACTTCGGGTTAATTCGCTCATTCATCATTCGGCGGAAGTCAGTCTGTCTGGTCACACTGATTGTAATAATAACGGTTGCTTACAGTGATTGACAATTTCAATCTGTTGAAGCACAATAGATTTAAAACTTATACTTTATTTTTATCTTGGTCTGATTGGGTTTTTTGGGTTTTCCCCAATCCTCGCAACAAATGCATATTTATATTTATATTTACATTTACATTACACAGTAATATTTTAATTTATTTGTTTATTTAAATGTATAGCTAAGTGTCGGCTGTTTATAGCTTGACAATAAATAAATAAATCCATACTCTTCTGAAAGGAACATTCAAATAAAAAATAAAAGGAAAAAAGATATCAACGACTCAAGAAGAGGAGCTATTAGAGATTCGTGTGACCAACTTTACTTTTTGGTCGCTTTATTCGAAATTTGAAAACTAAAATCCTAATTTGACCTAGAGAATTGAAACAGAAGTTTTGAGAGTGTACTCGTACAATCAAGGGAAGAAGAAACGCTATTTTCTTTTAATCAATTTAATTTACTTTCTTTCAGAACATTAAAGGAAAACAGAAGAGCAGCAGGAAGCATTCAAAATGCGTAGAAGATCTACGCTGGTTAGGCTGCTGGTGAGTCATACCTTGTACATAATACATAGTCCAATTTACTTAAGATAATATCCTGTTTAGTTGCTTTGCCTGTGGGCAACTGCGGCGACGGGGCACATTCGAATCGAGGCGCCCGAGGTGCATGTGGCGCCCAACTACAAGCCGGCATTTGTGCGTGCGGCAGTGGAGAGCATGCCGCTGGAGGATGAGCCGGGTGCACTGAGTCGGTTCAGCATACGACCCACATTTGGTGACACATTTCTTCCGCTGCGCAGCGCCGTGGAGAGTGTGCCCAGCATCAATGAGAGGAGTGCGGCGATGTTAAGGGAATCCTCTCCTTTGCGTTCCTTTGTCAGGGATTCCGTTGAGGCACAGCCCAGCGATGATGATGATGAAAATGAGTCAGAGTTAGAAGGCTTGCCAATTAACTATGTACGCGATGTTTCCGAGGAAAAGCAGGAGAAGCTCAGCCTACTGGTGGAACCAGATCCTTGGTCAGTGTCCGATAAATACGCAGCCTTTATTGCACCCAGCTCCAATGATAACTATCAACCGCAACCTTATCGGTCGGGATCTCCACACCAGGAACTCCTCAAGGCAGTGGACATTGATCAATTGGAGCATATTGATGAATTGGATGGCTACACGGAACAACAGTTCTATGGTGCTCTGGCACATGCTGATCTCTCCCAGACTGGAGCTGCCTATGGTGCTCTCTCCCAGGTGAAGGCAACCACGCAAAAGAAAAACTACAACATGGAACCCAAGGTGCTGTGCTACATGTCCAACTGGGCATTCTATCGCAAGGCGGATGGTCACTTTGTCCCCGAACAACTCGATCCCAAGCTCTGCTCTGCCATTGTCTACTCTTTTGCCTCCCTCGATCCCGATCATCTGACCATACGCGAGTTCGATCCCTGGGTGGACATTGAGAATCAATACTACAAGCGCGTGATCTCTCTCGGCGTTCCCGTGCTCATTGCCATGGGTGGCTGGACGGATTCGAGTGGAGACAAGTATTCCCGCCTGGCCGGCGATGAGATCAAGAGAAAGGTGTTTGCTTCCAGTGCGGCGGGATTCCTGAAACGTTATGGCTTCAGTGGTCTCCATTTGGACTGGAACTACCCCAAGTGCTGGCAAAGTGATTGCTCGAAGGGTCCAGCCAGCGATAAACCCAATCTGACCAAGCTGTTGCGAGAGATTCGCTCGGAAATGCAACGTGTCAATCCCAAAATGCAATTGGGTGTTGCCATATCCGGCTACAAGGAGATCATCAGCGAGGCTTATGAGCTGGCCGCCCTCTCAGAGATTGTAGACTACATGACCGTGATGAGCTACGATTACCACGGCGCCTGGGAGGGACAAACTGGCCATGTGAGTCCTCTGTACGGTCGCCCACAGGACAAGTATCCGCAGTACAACACGGACTATACCATGCAACTCCTGGTGAAGATGGGCGCACGTCGCGAGAAGCTCATCATGAGCATTCCCTTCTACGGACAGAGCTTCACCCTGGCGCAGAGCAGTCAGCGACTACAGGGTGAGGGCGTGGCATCCACCGGACCTGGCGATGCTGGAGATCTAACAAAGCAACCCGGCATGCTGGCCTACTATGAGATCTGTCAACGCATTCGCAAGCAGAAGTGGCAAACTGGAAGGGATGCGGACCGGAAGAGTGGACCCTATGCCATGTCCAGAGATCAGTGGGTGGGCTACGAAGATGCGGCCAGTGTGGAGGCCAAGGCACGCTATGCAGCTAACAATGATTTCGGTGGCGTTGCCGCTTGGACCATTGATCTGGATGACTTCCAGAATCGTTGCTGCAGTGAATCCTTTCCATTGCTAAAGGCCATCAATCGTGCCTTAGGACGCCTCAGCTCGGAACCTCCAATGAAGAGCAACTGCGAGCGTCCAGCTCAACCTGTTACTCCCTTGCCGCCACAGATGACCACGATAAGCAGCGATGGCTCAGCGGGATCGGGTCAGCATGATCACTCCACCACATCTTGGCCCAGCTGGGAGGTTAGCAGCAGCACCACAACGGGAAGACCTTCTACAAGCAGCACCACAAAGCGCCCTAAGAGCACCACCACAACGCCAGCTTGGTGGACTTCCACAACATCAATTCCGACCCCAACGACCACGACGACAACAAAACGTCCAACTAAACCGAAGCCCAAACCCACCAAGACCACAGCACGACCGGCACACACGACCATACCCGTACCAGCTCTGGTCTATCCAGTTGTCCAGGCCTCCAGCTGTGAGCCTGGAGAGTTCTATCCGGATACAAAGAACTGTAATGCCTACTACCACTGCATCATTGCGGGTGAGATGCGGCAACAGTTCTGTCCAGGCGGCTTGCACTGGAACAACGAGGTCAAAGGTTGCGACTGGCCCGCCTCCGCCCAGTGTTCGGTAAAGAAGCAGCAAACCACTAGTCTGCCAAGCACTAGCACTAGAACCACCACCACCACCACCAGTCGACCAAGTACCGCCATCAGCTCCACCAAGAAGCCAAGAAAGACCACGACCTCCGTCAAGCCGAGTCGCAAACCGACGAAACCCACCCAAAAACCGACGGTTGTCAGCACTACAAAGAAACCACATCGCACCACACGACGTCCACGTCCACCCACCTCAGCACGGTGCAACGAGGGAGAGTACTACACCCATAGGAATTGCGGCAGGTACTACATCTGTGTGAATGGAGCCCTAATTCCGAGTGAATGCGGGGGCGAGTTGCATTGGGATGCGATCAGGAAGATCTGCGATTGGCCACAGAATGTCCAGTGTTTGACCAGCAAGAAGTATCTGCGAATTGTGCAGTCTAAGGCCAGCGAGGAGGATCCCTGCAATGGGGAGGAGCGTGTACCTTATCCGGGAGATTGCACCAAGTATTTGTTCTGCCTTTGGAATCGCTTGCAGGCAGCGGATTGTGCTCCGGGATTGCACTACAACGAGGCGCTGGGTAACTGTGATTGGCCAGCGGCAGCTCAGTGCAAGGAGGATGAAGTGGCATCCACCGGAGGATCCTCATCTAGCGGTACGGCCAACAAACCCAAGCCACCAGCTGCTGCCAAACCCGTACCGACAACACAGCGGCCTAGTACTACACCCAGACCGACTTATCCGACGGATAAGCCACAATTACAACCACTCGATGGCTACTACAAGGTGGTCTGTTACTTTACCAATTGGGCCTGGTATCGCAAGGGATTGGGACGCTACACACCCGACGATATCAATACGGATCTCTGCACCCATGTGATCTACGGCTTTGCTGTGTTGGATTACTCCGAGCTGACGCTACGCACCCACGATTCCTGGGCGGATATCGACAACAATTTCTATACGAGAGTCAGTGGACTAAAGAGCAAGGGCATCAAGGTGAGTCTGGCTCTAGGCGGTTGGAATGATTCCCAGGGAGACAAGTACAGTCGATTGGTACGGAGTGCTGCAGCTCGTGCCAAATTCATTCGTCATGCTTTGGACTTTATTGAGAAGTATGGATTCGAAGGACTCGATCTGGACTGGGAGTATCCGGTGTGCTGGCAAACCGAATGTAACAAGGGATTCGAGGATGAAAAGGAAGGTTTCACCGCCTGGGTTAGGGAGCTATCGGAGGCATTTAAGCCACGTGGTCTGCTGCTCTCCACAGCTGTTTCTCCCAGCAAGAAGATCATTGATGCTGGCTACAATGTGCCAGAATTATCACGTTACTTTGACTGGATTGCTGTGATGACCTACGACTTCCATGGACAGTGGGACAAGAAGACCGGACATGTGGCTCCTCTGTATCATCATCCCGATGACGACTACGATTATTTCAATGCGGTGCGTATATTTAATCCTTTAGCTTTTCCTTCTTAATTGAATCTTTATTTTGTAGAACTTCTCGCTCAACTATTGGATAGAGAAGGGAGCCCCATCCCGTAAGATTGTCATGGGCATGCCACTATATGGACAGTCATTCACCCTGGAGAATGCCAACAACAATGGACTGAATGCCAAGGCACCAGGTCCTGGTCAAGCTGGTGAATTCACCAAAGCAGCCGGATTTTTAGCATACTATGAGGTAGGCATCACCTTCTGATGACGCTATAATAGGTTTGTGTTGCAGGAGTGACTAACCCTTTGAAGAATATATATTCTTGATCACCATCAACAGTCCAGGAATATCTAAGGCCCTAAGAACAGGGAATTCCTTATTGGGACACTCTCAACTAAATCGTTCATTTCTTTTCCTTGCAGATCTGCGAGCGTGTGAAGCATCAGGGTTGGGAGGTGGTGCAGGATGAACGAGGACGCATGGGACCATTTGCACGTAAGGGCACCCAATGGGTTTCCTACGATGATCCGGAAATGATTCGCAAGAAATCCCAATTGGTGCGTGCATTGGATTTGGGCGGTGGCATGGTATGGGCTTTGGATCTGGATGATTTCCGTAATCGTTGTGGAGACGGTGTGCATCCATTGCTGCGGGAAATCCATGCTGTTCTAAAGGATCCACCAAAGGGTTACGAACCGACTCGTAAGTCTCTAAGCACAATTTGTAACACCTAATCCAATTTTGGATTTATTTCAGCTGGTTTGATTCCGGCAGAAGCGGAATCTGTGGAGGAGCAGCCCATTTCAGGAGAGGTGGGCACAGCTTCCGTTGAAAACGAAGGTGCTCAACCCTCGCAGGAAACGCCAGCGGAAGAGAGCAGCGAAGCCGAAGAAGTCGAAAGCGAAGCTGGCGAGGAACAGGAGGAAGAGGTGGCAATAATGGCCCAGCCGGCTCAACCAGAATATTCAACACCCGAAGAGGCCAGCAATGAGGAGGAATCCTCACAAGAAAACGAAGTGGATCCCAATGAGGACATCGAAGAGGCTGATTTTGAAATGGAAGCGGGCTACCCCGTAATTGGCTCTGGCACCGGAGAGTCTAATGACTACAAGGTCGTCTGTTACTTCACAAACTGGGCGTGGTATCGTCAGGGAGGTGGCAAATTCGTGCCCGAAAACATTGATGCCGAACTCTGTACACACATTGTCTACGGCTTTGCGGTGTTGAATCGCGAGAAGTTGACGATTCAACCGCATGATTCTTGGGCGGATTTGGACAACAAGTTCTATGAGCGCGTTGTGGGCTACAGGAAGAAGGGCGTCAAGGTGACAGTTGCCATTGGCGGCTGGAACGACTCCGCGGGTGATAAGTATGCCCGATTGGTCAGAAGTGCCGCAGCTCGTGCGAGATTCATACGTCATGTGATGGATTTCATTGAACAGTACGGATTTGATGGCCTCGACTTGGACTGGGAGTATCCAGTGTGCTGGCAAGTGGATTGCAAGAAGGGCACAGCCGATGAGAAGCAAGGATTCACAGATTTAGTGCGGGAATTATCGCAGGAATTCAAGCCAAAGGGTCTCCTCCTTTCCGCCGCCGTGTCACCCAACAAGAAGGTCATCGATGCGGGTTACAATGTGCCGGAACTGTCGCGCTACTTCGATTGGATTGCCGTGATGGCCTACGATTATCATGGACAGTGGGACAAGCATACGGGCCATGTGGCGCCCATGTACGATCATCCAGAGGGCACCACCACCTTCAATGCCAACTTCTCCATCAACTATTGGCTGGAAAGTGGCGCCGATCGGAAGAAACTGGTCATGGGCATGCCCATGTATGGACAATCCTTCTCCCTGGCCCAATCCAGTGATCACCAGCTGAATGCGCCCACCTATGGCGGCGGAGAGGCTGGAGAGGCAACTCGTGCTCGTGGTTTCCTCGCATACTACGAGATTTGCTCGTACATCCAACAACGCGGCTGGAATGTGGTGCGGGATGCACGTGGTCGCATGGGTCCCTATGCCTACTCACGGGATCAGTGGGTCTCCTTCGACGATGCACCCATGATACGACACAAGAGCGAATATGTGCGAGCTATGGGCTTGGGCGGTGCCATGATATGGGCCCTCGACTTGGATGACTTCAAGAATGATTGCGGCTGCGAATCCTATCCATTGCTCAAGACCATTAACCGCGTGCTCCGAGGCTATGCCGGACCACATCCCAAGTGTCTGCTGGAAAAGAGCGAAAAGACAATGGGTAAGATAAGGGAATTAAATCTTTAGCAGATATACAGTGGTCGGCATATTTATTTTGACAAAATGTAAAGCTAAATATACTCATAATTTGAGCTAACTTTATAAAGATTTTAACAGCAATGAAAAGGTCATTTAAATCCTTTTAAATGATACAAAATTTTCCTTAACCCATTATGTTGACGTAGAATTGAGTCAAATTTTAAAACTTTTTTCTCGAGCTTAAACAAAAAACTTTTCAATGCAAAAAGTTACTTCAAACAATTCTTATGAGGACTGCAAAAAGAAATTTTCCAAAATCTCTTTGCTTATATTTTTTTTATGATTTTTTGAAAATTGCTAAAAATTACTATTTTACCCACTTTTTCCTCCTTTTCATACAAAATTTTTCTGAGATCATCCCATTCAAAAAATCATAAAAAATATAAGCAAAGAGAATTTTAAAAAATTCTTTTTGCAGTCACTATTAGAATTGTTTGAAGAAACTTTTTGCATCAAAACATTTTGTGTTTAAGCCATAGGAAAAAAGTCAAAAAGTAGATTTTTTCATAAATTCAAAATTTTCAATGGGTACCTAAAGGGTTAAGAAAAATTTTGTATTTTAATGACCTTTTCATTGATACTAAAATCTTCATAAAGTTAGTTTAAATTATGAGTAGATTTTACTTTACGTAAAGCAATTCGATATAAACCAAAAATAATTACCATTTAAATATTTTTTAATTTTTTAACGTTTTTCTGCCTTTTTAAACATCTTTATCAATATGAATGAAAGAACAAATGCATTAAAAGATAACTATAAATTCCAGTCGCTGGCGACAAAGGTTCCATTGTGTCGGCCAAACCCACCGTGAATACTGTGACACCAACAAGCGTAAGTACGACCTCAGCGAAACCTGATCCTGGCCAGCCTCTGGATTGCAATGGACGCAATTATGCATCCCATGAGAGGGACTGCAACAAATACTACATCTGTCAATACGGCGAGCTCATCGAACAGCGGTAAGTCAATAATCCCGCAAAGAACAGAGTACAGGGTATCTTACGAAATTGTTTTCCTGTTTATTTTTGGATTACAGCTGTCCCGCTGGTCTCCATTGGAATGAGAACTACTGCGACTGGCCAAATAATGCGCATTGTGCCGTTCGTGCGGATCAGACGACGCAACCGCCGCTGGTGCATCGACCCAAGCCAACGAGCACCACGGAGAGCAGTCGCCCGGCAACGAAGCCCACAAAGAAACCCTTCACTCCGCCCAATAAGAAGCCCATTGCACGTCCAAAACCAACACCAGTTCCTCCGCTGGGCAGCAGTGAGGATTACAAGGTCGTCTGCTACTTTACCAACTGGGCGTGGTATCGTCCTGGCCAGGGCAAGTATGTGCCGGAGGATATCGATGCCAATCTCTGCACACACATCGTCTATGGCTTTGCCGTGCTCAACAGCAACTCGTTGACCATCAAGACTCATGATTCCTGGGCAGATATTGATAATCGGTTCTATGAGCGTGTGGTGGAGTACAAGCAGAAGGGTCTACGCGTCACCGTCGCCATTGGCGGTTGGAACGATTCCCTGGGCAGCAAATATGCACGTCTGGTGCTCGATCCTCAGGCGCGTGCTCGCTTCATCGAGAGCGTGCTCAACTTTATCGAGAAGTATGGCTTCGAGGGCTTGGATCTGGACTGGGAGTATCCGGTGTGCTGGCAGGTGGACTGTGCCAAGGGTGCACCCGCGGAGAAGCAAGGATTCGCAGCATTGGTTCGTGAACTATCGGATGCATTCCGGCCACGTGGATTACTGCTGTCCGCCGCCGTCTCGCCGAGCAAGGCAGTCATAGATGCGGGCTATGATGTTCCACAGCTGGCACGCTACTTTGACTGGATTGCCGTGATGACATACGATTTCCATGGGCACTGGGACAAGCAGACAGGTCATGTGGCGCCACTGTATTACGTTGAGGGCGATAGCAATCCCTACTTTAATGGCAACTACAGCATCCACTACTGGTTGGACAAGGGCACGCCGCCCAGCAAGCTGGTCATGGGCATGCCTCTATACGGTCAATCCTTCTCGCTGGCCGACCAGAATGCACGCTCCCTCAACGACAAGTCCATTGGACCTGGTCAAGCGGGCACCTACACACGAGCTGGCGGCTTCTTGGCCTACTATGAGATATGCGAGAAGATCAGCAACGGCGGCTGGACGGTGGTGCGTGACGACGAGGGTCGCATTGGACCCTACGCCTACAGCGGCAATCAATGGGTATCCTACGACGATGTGGCCGACATTCGCCGCAAGTCACAGTTTGTGCGCAGTCTGCGTCTGGGCGGTGGCATGGTCTGGGCCTTGGATCTGGATGATTTCCGTGGTCGATGCGGTTGTGGCAAGCATCCATTGCTGCGCACTCTCAACCAAGAACTGCGCGGCATTCCCGGACAGCGTGCCAACGATTGCACCTAATAATCTACAGGTGGTCAAGTAATTGTTGTGACAAATTACTTGATTTGCTGTTAGTTAATTATTAAGTGACTATGCGTTAATTAATGCCTATTTCTTTGCTGCTGACTGGGCTCGCAATCTGTTTTCAAGATTTTTGCCAATTAGTTGTAAGCACACACACACCTACAAAACTAATAAATAACTAATAATTTAATTATCCCAAAATGTGTTTGAATTTTACTTAAAAAGCGCGAGTCCGCAAAAACAAAACAAGCAATAAATTACCTAAAAAGAAAATGTGACCAGGTTACAACAACTAAATGGAGTCCACACACGTTTTATTACTATACGTTGTAAACATGGTCACCTTAATGAAAAAATAGTTGTTTTTGTTGGCGCCAACACTTCTGATTTAAATTTATTTAAATGCAGTTTTTTCCAAAAATATGAAAAGAATATCTTAACTGAACTGGAACAGTTTGAATCTGTTACCATCAAAATAATACATACGCATTTTTAAATTCAAAAACGCTGAAGAAATCATCAACAATCAAAGTAACACAGCTATGAGTAGCCTTTTATATGAGTGATCAATAAAATGATAAAATAAAAATAATAATAATTACACATAACTCAAAATAATTAATTATATTCTTAAAATTATCTCTGGCCGTTCGTGATGTGGCGAAATGTCGTAGCGTGTGTGGTAGGTAAAGCCAAATATCGTGTGTGAGCGTTCGAACAGCTGTTTGCTTCAAGAATTTCAGTCGCCAAAAAGTACCTTGTAAACTTAAACGAGAGCGAGAGCGACAGCGCGAAGTTTTATGGCCAAAGCTTAACATCGTAACTGTCGTCACATCGCCCTCGCGTTAGTCGAACGGGAAACGAAGTTGCATACGCAACAAATTATTCGGTCAGCGGGTCGCGGCTGTTGTGCGTAGTAATTGTAGTTGTGCGTGGCAAGGCAAAGCAAAGGCAAAAGCAAAAGCAGAGGCCAAAGCAAAGCTTGTGTTTTTGTTTATATTCACGGACACTCACTGCACACACACCTATATAGCCATCACATATACACGCACCATATCATTAAATGCAAATTCTCTGCTTGAGTGTTTAGTGACGTCACGAATTTGATCACAGCGCCGCAAATAGGAATTTTTTTTACTTTTTAACGCAACAATGATGAACCAAGGCGCCTTCAGGTATTTGGTGCGTCACTGCCAGACGCAGTCAATGATGGCACCAATGATAACAAACAGCAGCTGCTTCCAACGACGACTCACCTTCATGGTGGCATGCAACAGCAATAGCAACAGATATAACAAATATGTGCGACACCAACAACTTCCCACCGAGAGGCGTAGTTACTCCAAATTTAGTCACCACCTGAATAGTGAGCGCGCCATGGAGCTGCTGTACAACTTGGATGAGGAGGAGCGCCACAATCTTCGCGATGCCATGTTCAAAATGGACGCTGATAAGGAGAAGAAATTATACGAAAGTAAGTACATTTTCCAAAAATGCATTTTCACTCTTTAAAAGTCAAAACGAGCGCCAAGAACAATTGAAAAAAGAGAAAATTTCATAAATAAATGTAATTTGGCAGCGGAGAAAACTTTACATAATCAATTGTAGTAAAAAAAAACATATATATTTAAAATATGCGGTTGCATAAAATAAAAAAAACCATTAAATATTCCTATTTTTCACGATGTAATCTCTTTAGCCTTAATTTTCGTTACTTTTAATGTTTTAGAAATTGCTTAGGTATTATTTGTCGATGTTCTCAATATTAGAAAATACCTCTGTAGTGGAATTAAGATATTATGTTTTGATCATTATTATTTTAATATGTTTAATATTTACTATACAAATTTATCCAAGCTCTTTTTGTAATTTGTATATAATAAAATTTAAAAAAAATGTCTTAATTTTTTATTAAGAACCAAAAATATATCAAAACGTGATATTAGTATGTATGTACACTGTACATACATATACAAGGGTGTCACAGAAATCGAAACCAACCGAAAATATACTAAGACTTCATACATGTTTGGGGGAGTTCCGTTTGGTTTTCATTATGTGACACTTCTGATATTTAGGGCGATGCTCGGGTAACTGCTTTTAAATTATGTAATTTCTGACTGACAGACGGACAGTGCAGAATTGATGCTGATCAAATGTATATATTGGATCGGAAATCCATGTTAATGATGCAAAGTTCACGAATCCAGGTGTAATCTTTCATGAAAAGATTTTTACTTAAAAATTAAAAAAAAAATGAACTTTGAAAATATTTGCATTCAATTAAAAAAAAAAAATGTATATATATTTATATATACTTTATAGGGTCGGAGATGCCTTCTTCTCCCTGTTACCAACATTCCAACGAACACGATATACCCTTTTATTTAGTTTTTAGGTAACGGGTATATTTATAATGAGAGCTATTATTGATTTGAAAACTAAAACTTCAAAAATAATAAGAATAATTTTTCTTTCTCTCTTTTTTTCCATATTTTTATAAAAAAAAAAGGCTAATAGTAATCTTTGTATTAAAAAGGGAAAACAATTTTTTTTATTTCTTTTTATTTTAAAAATAATAAAATTTACGTTACTGATCAAAATAATAATAATACATATATAGGCATAGTTGATTAACTACATTTTTAATTGGGTTCTCGAGGTATCGCCTGGATGTGCCTTGGTTCGTCTGCTTCCTTTGGAGATAGGATCGTTGGGGTATCTACATGAGGCCACGTGTCTGTGCCTCCGATTTGAAGCACTTGCCGTAGGCTTCAGCCGCCTCGCAGTGGTCATCGGGCACAGTGATGGCCGCACAGATGTCGCCAATTTCGAGGGCAATCTTTAGCTTGGCAGGATCATTGCCAGTGTATTGCTTGGCCTTCTCGTGTCCGGCATTTGTGTCCAGTTTGCCATTGGCATCCATCAGATTGAACTTCTTCATGACGCAGGATCGCATGCATTTGCCCTCGTAGGTGGATGCCGGCAGATGTTTCATTGCCTCGTCCATGTCGCTGTCGCTGGCGCCAACTTCAACCTTGCAGGGTTCGGCATACTCCATGAACTTGGCCAAGGCAGCCTTCTCGTCAAAGGCACGCACCAAGGCGGCTCCCAGCAGAGCGATCATTACCACGGAATACACAAAACGTTGCATGTTGTACGTTGTACGTTGTTCGAGTTGTAACTGCTGTTAATTTGTGAATAAAACTGTTGATGTTTTGGCCAAATTGACAGCGTTTTATACACAGTTTGCTGTAATCTGTCAGCTGTGAAATTATAGAGTTAAATTTAGCTTAACAATGCTGTCAATTAATTGCCCAATGTTTAATAAGTATTATTAAACGTTTTTCCCATCTCAACTTTGAGCTGAGCAGCAGATACACCCACTAACACAAACAACAGGACAAACTAGCTTCCAACTCAATAAACTCACATTCTCACTCTCACAGAGTCATGGCAAAATCTTCTCTCATTTTTTTTTTTGGGTGTACGTGACCAAATGTTAACACATTAGGAAATCAAAGCACAGATTTACCATTTCCTGAGTGCTCATCCTATGCAGGAGTCGACTCTATCCACCTCTCTCTCTATCTCTCTATCTCTCTCTCTCTCTCTCTGTCTGCGCCACAAATCTTGTGCCGTTTGCCATTCGGCATCATTTATTTAAGTAATGCAAATTGTTTGATTTGTTTTGAGTGGCAAATGCAAAAACAATTTCCCTTTCACAATGTTGCCAGAGTTTTTAAAGGTCAACTTAAACACATGTTGATAGCAATATATTCGTCACAGAACATGCTGCCAACAGCAGAAGCCGATCGACTGTATCTGGCAACATTTAAACAATTTTCATTTTTTTTTTACAGTCAAAGCAATAATAAATTTAACTTAAACAAATATTGATAAGTTGATACCAACCCAACATAATGTTGCTAGCAGTGCAGCTGATCAGCATCTAGCAACATTTGCCACAGATATTGTGTTGCTAAGGCATGTTGACAAAGCATACTATTAATTTGCGCCTGGACAAATATGAAAATAAACGGGAACAAATATTGACAAAATCAACAAACTATTTAAATATGCGCATCTATTTATGCTTGTGTATTTGTATTTTGTTTGTCGCATATGGTACAATACAAAGCACAAGCAAAGCATTTCGATTTTGTTTTGGTTGCTCATTAAAATTTCAACAGCCAACAACTTGGCACCGCATGCAGCTAGTTGAAACTTGACGAAACTGCTTTACGCATCAAGCAGAACGCCAACGTCGTCGTCAGCGTCGCGGCTGTCGCTGTAGCTTTTAGTTTAGCGCTTACACTTTCTGGCAACACTTTGTTTCCTCCAAATAAGTTTTTGATTACATTTTTCGTTGGCGCTTAAATCTGGCATTGCTGTAAAATATGGTGAATTGGTTTATCAAACTGCAATATCAACTAGCCAACAACTACTTATAATGCCCAATGATTGGGGGCTAATCAGCAAAAGTTTCACGAGTTTTCACACGTAACTTTGCTTTGTGATAAGAACTTGCTGAGTCGTTTGATAAAAATTCAAGCAAAATAAAATGTTACGTGTAACATGTTTCTGATCAAATAGCTATTAAATGTTATGATGAACAGAGAACAATCGGAATTGTATTAAAGATATGTATAAAAGCTGTTAAGGTATCAAATATTGCAATAACGATTATTAACAATTATCTAATATAAAAAGATTAATACAAATAAATAAGCATGCAAAAGCGAGCTAACATATTTATGTTTAATAAGCAATTTAATAACTACTTAACATATGTAGAGAGACTTTACATATAGTTTTGTTATCTTGCATACTGTTAAATCCACGTAACAGCTGTTAATAAAATAAAAGAATTAGCTTAAGTACATGAAAAAAGAAATAAAAAACTTGTTCATCAAGAAAAACAATCAAAATAAGTTGAAAGAATATACCAAAAGTTTCCAAGTTTCCTTTTGTAATGAGATATTGTCAAATTCTGTAATTCGAATCTAAAAAGTTGTAAAGTAAGTGGGTTCTTAATGGCACATTCAGCTTCGTCTTTTATCTGTTTTACTAACTGTTGCTTTCAACACGAATACTAAAAGTAACCAGAGATGCTTTTCGTACAGTTCTAAAGACTTGGTACTTGGGGAAAGCCAAGTTAATCAAATTAGCGGTTGGTGGGCACTTAAAACGCCAAAAGCATTTTTGAGAAACATCAGCAAAGTGGAATGTCGTACAAAATTTGCTTGGCAACCCTCCCCATTTTTTCCAAGAAAGCCAGAAACCGACAATTCGTTTGGCATTACTGGTGGTTCAACCAACTTATATATACAAATACACGTATATACCCCAAGTAACTGCCAAGCCCGCCCACTTGTCTGCCCAGGGCATCTGCGATTCTCTCTGTCTCTGCCCCCCACATTAAATGATGTTCATTGTGCTGTGCAAGAAAAAAAGTCATGAGCCTTGATGAGAGCATCTGTTAGAGAAACTTCTCTCTCTCTCTCTTAGCAGAGGGTCATGGATTTAAATTATATTCTATTAAGCGTTATCTGACCTCATTTGTGACTTAACTAAGCATTGAAATCTTGATACCAATATAAAACAGGATCCAAAATATCAAATTTACTCTGTGGAAACTAGAATTTCATTTAATTTATCAGTATTAACTAAAATATTCATGAAAGAGGAAGTGCGCTCAAATCTGAATTATTTATAGACTCGATGCGAAAGTTATGGGGGAATATACATATCTTATGTATGTGCAACGAGCTGACAGGCAAAGCAATTGAAAAACTTCACACTATAAATAAGAAAATTCAAACGGAAAAA
Organism: Drosophila innubila; assembly: GCF_004354385.1. Lineage (NCBI taxonomy): Eukaryota > Metazoa > Arthropoda > Insecta > Diptera > Drosophilidae > Drosophila > Drosophila innubila. Next base: position 16,968,915 of record NW_022995372.1, on the reverse strand, counting down.
TCAATATGCAAAAATGCGTGGAAAAGTGAAGTTGAGTGAGGAAAATTTTGATACTCTGTTGAAGAGATGGAAATAAAATAAATATTGCATACAAATTTAAGATGAAAAAATAAATGAATTTATAATTAAACGATTCTGTAACTACTTTGCTTTGTTTCAGAAGAGTTACTCAATAAAAAATAACTGAGAATTACATGGTAAAATGACTTGGAGAGATGAAAATAAAATAAATAAACATTTTTTATTTGAAACAAGTCTTAAAAATCGAATCCATTTAAAACCTCTTTTGTGATATTTCAATTTTTTTAGGTGCATTATTATAATGCTTACAGAAGATTCTTTGTATTTATTTTAAAAACTGTGAAGAGTTATATTACAGAAAAAAAAAAAGTTGGAAGAGATGGAAATATAATAGACAATGCAAAAAGAATTTTAGATGAATTTATAAAAAAAAAAAATGATGAGAAAAAAGAAAAAATTGATGCTTCGTGAATCAAAAAATAATAAATAATGCATATCGAATTTAAGATGAAGAAACAAAGAGTTGAGCCATGATGGAAGCAAAACTTTAAAAGAGTCATTGATGGCATTTCGCTGTAAAGTATGCAATATAAAATGAGGCGAGCACTCGGTACCTTTCGTAATTTGATTCAATTTGCTGCTGCCTTTTTGAAGCACGTGCCGTTGTGTTTGAGAACGTCTTGAATTGGCCACGACACCTGAAACGTCCATGCAAGACAATGTTGGCAACAGGCGGAAGCAACAAGCAGACTTTGTGCGTGTGTGTGTGTGTGTGTGTCTGAGTGATGTTACTGTATTTGTGTGTGTGTAGTACACACTGTGTACCTTTAAAAAGTCATAAAACAAAGCAACTCAAATGAAGGCACAAAGCAACACAGACAGTGCGTGAGAGGAGAACAAGAAATCCGGAATAAGAAGACAGGGAGTGAAAGCGAAAACGGAAGCGGTAGCGGGAGAGAGAGAAAAAAGCATAAAAACAGAGCGATAAATTGAAAACTGTGCACGCTAAGCTCTCAGAGTCTGACAAAGAGCTAAAAACGGGACCACAACCCGGGCAGGTGTACATAACTAAATACGTGTACATAACTATCTGTATATAAATATATATGTATATAAGCACACATACACACACACAGCTAAAACTGGCTTACTTTCGGTTTTTATGCCCTCTTTGATTGTAACACATTGCGGTCGCTCGCAGGATTTGTGGAGTTTACATAAAAATAACAAAACAAACACCAAATGGCACGCAAAAATGTTTCAATTTAGCAAATGTTGACTGAGAATCTGTCGAGCATTCAGAAAACAATGAGAAAATACAAATGCAAATGAATTTTACAAATTTTGTGTATTTTATTTTTTTTGTCGTCGAAAGGTAGAAATTTATTCTTAAATTCTCATGAGCAGAGCCAAATATAAACTAGAAATGTTAATAAAATAATAAAAAAGCAAAGGAATGAAAGGAACGAATTTAGGAAACTTTTGTTCTTGTTGTTATTCGTTAGTTGTCGAATATTCAAGTATTCAAGTATTATACAGATGAATATTCAAGTATTATACAGATGAATTACAGCATTTAAAACTGTTTCACTAAAAATGTTTCAATTTAAAAAAAGATAGCAGAGCATTTGTGTAGCATTTAGTGCAAATGGGGAAATCAAAAAGAAGAAGTGCACTAATGAAGTTAAAAACTTTTGTTCATTTTGTTTATAGTTAGTTGCAATACAGTTTTAAGTATTATACAGTTGTGTTTTGAATTTTAATGCCGTATTAAAACTTTGTCGAAGTAAATAACACTGCTGAATTCGTGAATCTTTTAGAGAACAATGAGAAGAAAAAAAATAAGAAATGCTTTAATTTACCTTTCAACTTTAACTAATTTTGCTTTTTGTATGTTGTCGAAAGACACAAACTAATTATTTTTGGCATTTTACTGTTGGGTGATGATGCTTTATGGAAGAAGATTTAATAAATGCCTTTATGAATTTTGCAACTTTTGTTTAATTGGTTATTTATTAATTGTCGAAATAACAGTCATTATATATTTAAGCACTACACTTGTATAGACTTAAATGAAAAGTGTTCAATAAATCCACGATAATCTGCAATGTTCAAATTGTTGTAATTTAATAGATTTAACAGATTTTGTGAAGCATTTAAAGAATATGAGAATGTAGAAATGAAATGCTTTAAATACACGTAATTTTCATATTTAATTCGTTGTCGAAATACTGTATTACAGTTTAAGTCATTAAACTTAAGTTGAACTTGTATTGAAATATAATCTAATTATTAATATTTGACTAAACTAGTCTAGCTTAATAAGGCGAAATGCTTAACTAGTATTCACAAAATTGTTATCTATCAAATATAAGTGTAATATAGTTGATTATATTCCCACAAAGTCAAATGTAATCTTCTAATGTTAATTACAAAATTGAAACTCTTTGATTAACTCAACGTAATTTAAATTCCACCAAACTCCAAGCTTCAAGGTCTGTGATAAATTGTTAGCATGCTTTTAGGCTGACCTCAAAAATAACTTGTTCGTTTGTTATGCAAGGTTAACTTCTTACCTGCCAGGACAATGCTTCAGTTTTGTTTAAAATTCAAGAAAGGGAAAGTACGAGTATTCTATTCATACCCACAGTGGCAGCCAATTTAAATGCTAAACACGAAGTAGTCTGTCTCACACAGTCACCCAACCAATAAGCGCTACTAAATGTTATGCAAATTGTCTGCACACTCGTTTCCACACACACAAATGCATACATACTATTCACACACAATCAGTACATGCGCCAAACAGTCACATATGTGTATGTGAATTCCAAATTGTGTATATGTAGTAAAATTCTCACCCTACTTTGTTGTCAGCAAACACAGATACATGCACACACACAGAGACAGCTACGACTCACGTCTTCCTGTTGCTTCTTTTATGGCAAGTACTCTCATACTACGAGGCAAGATAAGAATATGCTTTGCCTTTTGTGGCCCCATAAACAGAAATAGAAAAATAGTTAGTTACTGTCAGATACCCATTACTCACTTTATATATTTGTTTATTTTATGCGAAAAAGATTGTATTGCTAAAACTTAAAACATCTGTACTTTATGTTATATGTATCCGATATTGTTATGATTAAGTAGGTATACTTATATTAATAAATTAAAAACTTTAATATAAATAACAACACTCCATCTTGTAAATTGTGGGTGTGATGGATTTATTCCACATCTGTGAGTGCTATATCGTGTCTGTTCATTAAGTTTTTTTCAAAGTCTCTAACTCTCAAGACTCTTCCTGTCACATGACAACAGTTACAATATACCCATTTTCTCTACGAGTATCGAATATTAAAGTAGAGGGTAAAAACAGTCGACTTCAAGTGCGACTCAAAGATTTCAGCGTAGAGTTCAATTCTAGTGCTGCCTACTTTCAGGCGCCCATTTCAATATTCGCTCGTTGTTTGCTCAACAAATCAAGCCTTGACTGTGGTTGTCTGTTTGTATATATATACTATATGTGCGTGTGATTGTTTGTAAATATGTGTACGTATGCGTGCACATGATACAGATTTCACGCAATAAAAAAAATGGCGAGGTCAGTGATTGCCCATGTGGCTTCTCTATGGGCAAATACCCGTACTGATTGACTACACTGGGCATATTCCCCGTTGTGCATCTGATGAATGACATAAATTAGTAACGCAAATATCCGTCAAAAAACCAACTATTCGCTTTTCGCGGTAGCGATTTTCAACTAATTTAACTCGATCATTTGCTGACGATCAAACGAGCTAGTTAAATCAATATTCTTAAAAAAAAATCGAAAAACCAGCTCTAATTTTATCCTGCAACAACATCGTATTTTTCATACTTTTCTATTGAGCGATTTTCAAAATCATAGCTCCGTCAAATCTCAACCGATTTCCTTGTGGAATATTGATTTAATCATTTTTGGCCTCTATTTTTTACATCTTTGTCCATTTTTCCAAACTTTCCCTTTGAGCGTTTCTAAAAAACATCAAACTTACAATCTATCAAATCATACAACATTTATTTAGACATTTAACAGCAACCGAAAACATTATCAGGAACACGGATAACAAGTTTTGGGTCATTAGAGATGTAGAATTAATTAATTAAACACTGAACACAATCGTACGATTCAAGTGTACGTCCAAAAGTGACACCACGCCATTTATTCATTATCATCGATGAATCGATAAACAGTTCTTACGATAGCTAACATCGAAAAAAGTTATCACTTAAACAAGAGGATCCCACTGTTAAGATGATCATCACTAGCTTGTACTCAGTCTACTGCAGAGATTTGTAGAAATTGCCTTTATATGGAGCCTTAAGTTTAGCGGGTAAAAAATAGCAGTGCATTCGCTTACAACTACCCTTGTCATTGCTATGTGTTATAGCATGTTTTTGTGATTCGTTGAATCAAGTGAGGATTTAATGTTAAACACTTAACCGCCACCTAAATGACATAATTGCCCTGAAAATTGCTCAGTGGCCATGCATAAAAGAAGACAGACTGGCTTTGGTTAGGTTTTTATGGACATGCCAACACACACACACGTGTATAACTGATGTATGACAGCCAGCTAGCGAGCGACAAAGTGTGCCCCAGTGGCAGCTGATTATACCCCGCATAATGGGCATAAGAGCACAGACATTCATGCGGGTAAAACAGGTGTATAAAGGGGACAACCATTTATTTACAATCCTTTACAATATAATTTTCAATTTTTGTAAAATAAAGTCTTGACAGCACTAAAGGAATAGTAGGTGTTCCTTAAAACCAATGATCTCAAATGTTGAAATATTTGTTGAGAGATTTTATAAAAATTCTCTAGAGATTTGTGATATATACCTGATATATATAATCGGGAGAAGTGTTTCGATAAATGATGTACATCTTTGATATTATATTATTATAGAAGTATTTATGTTTTATAAAATTCAACAAATTAATGGTATTCTTATTTTAGGAATAATAATCAATCCAGTCCCTTTTAAAGGGTATTTAAATAGTCTAAGCACTCCGTTTAATGCGCATTTGAACTTGTCACCTAGAGGAAGGCAACACATTTTTAATGTCCCCCATTGTGATTGCTCTGAGAGCAGCAGTTAATTAATTGGGCTCTTTGGGGTCCTGCACTGTTGCTGATAACAGTAATGGTAATTATCATTGTTTGATGACGTTTATTTCCTGACCTACGCACTTTCTAAACAGTTGTGCTACTGTTTTTCTTCCTTTGCTGTTGACACTCTGAGTTTTAAGCGCAATTGTGACACGTTGCTAATGCTAAGAGGGCCCAAAGTGGCGAAAAAATGTGTCGTTCACAAACTTAAATACACATAAAACACATACATACACCCATAAACACACTGCGACTCAAACACGCATACATACTATATGTGGAGAAATTTAGACGTGAGCCCGAATGCTTTTGCGGCGCGTGAAAGTATGCAACGTTAAAATTACGACATTAAAGCCCATTGCAAAATGTAATTAAGTTTCATAGCAGCGAGACAAAGTCACACACAATCACGCAAGCTAACAGCCAGGCACACACACACACATTCACACCTACAGCAGTTGAGCTGCTTTATGTTTGTGCTTTTTGTTTGCCATTGCAATTTTAATGCAATTCGTAAAGTGTGAATGAAAAACAGGCTGACATTGGGGGTTGACGTAGAGCTAGGTCAGGAGTCAGGTGTTAGCTTACATAATGCGACAGCATTCATCCTTTTGCCTTTTTTAATTAGCGTTGTGCATGCGAAAGCAGAAATTAAGGCGCTAACAGCAACTAGTTTGCAGTTAACATTGAGTCTTGTCTTTTAAATCGTTCATAATACTTAGTCATTTCTATTTTATGAATATATGTATGTGCATATATGGTATATTTTTTTATAAATTATGATTTAAGAATATACATAAAAAGTTTAAAGGTATAAAACTTTAATAAAAATACTTCTTTGACTCCCAACGACTTAAAGGCTTACACAAGTTCATTATCACTCATCATAATTAGTGCTTCTAATATTAAGTAAAAGTTATATAATCTATTGATCTATCTACATCATGTTTCTACGTCATGTTCATGTTGTCATTTCGATAATTATTCTTTGGTATTTAAATGAGTATTTACACCTATAATTAAGTTAAACTTTTTAGTGTGTATTAGTAGATTATTATAGTTGAAGCATAACTAATTATTAAGTTCTGTTGTTTATCATTTAATGACAACTTGTACTCTCTTTTTATTTGCATATATAAACTTCCCACTTGTGTTTTGATTTTCGAACCAAACAATCGATACACAAACAACAATAACAACATCGCAACTACACTACACGTCAACAATTACACTGTGCATCAAACCAAAAGGTCAGCTGGCGGTTGGCAGCTGGCGAACACGCTTCGGACGACTCTCCAATAAGACGCCACTGGGTGCGGTGGATCCGTCCGGCACATTTTGTGCCGTGCCCGACGAATGGCTGAAAAAGAAATTGGGTAAAGCCTACAAAATAGGGTCAGCACAACAAAACCAAATACTAAAACAATAATAAAATTGTATACGGCATTCCACTTGAAGTTGAAAACTAAATTTAATTATTTTTTTCCTTCTTAATCTATTTTATTCTTTCTTTCTCTATCTCACAGTGGAAGCAGCGGAGCCTCCCACGGCAGCACAATTGTACAGAAGTAAGTGAAAAATTTAATAATATATTTTTTAAACAACAGTTTCGCTTTCATTTCTGTTTTTATTACTTTTTCACAGTTTTCTTTGTGAACGCTGTGCCCTTTATCGCATTTGGATTTCTTGACAATTTTATAATGATCATGGCCGTGAGTAATATTTGCCTATAATTAAATTTAATGCTTACTAAATGGTATCATACTTAACATTAAATTGTGGAGAATTTAAAAATTTTGAGATTTCTATTAAGTAATTTTTAATGTCTTGATAATAAGAAAAAATATCTTTTCGTAGGGCGAGTACATCGAAAGCTATTTGGGCCACTTTATAACGTTATCGACCATGGCCGCCGCTGGTTTTGGCAATACCATCAGTGATATTATTGGCATTACCACTGCTTCGTATGTGGAAGATATCTGTCAGATGTTGGGTCTGAAACAACCTCGAATGACACCTGCACAATTTGAGTTAAAGTCCAGCAAACGAGCCTCCAGTTGGGTAAGCAAACCTTGCCCTAATCATCATAATCAGATAAGTATTTCATAATAATTCTTATTTATTTATTTGTAGGGTCGAATTATAGGAATCACAGTTGGTTGCCTTCTCGGCATGTGTCCCCTGTGGTTTATATCTGAAGATGATAAACCGAAGGAGTAAACTGGGTATCTTAATACTTATGTAGTGAATTTGTCAATTTTCAGGTGGTGTCCCGGAAATCTCAATCCGAACGCAATCCTATTTTAAGAATGTAATTATGAAATTTCTACGAAAAATAAATTATTTGTTGTATTTTTAAATTGTTCTCCATGTATGTATAAAATCAAGCTAATGTGACACTCAAAGTACCTACTAACTACTATTCATATTGTTTGTAATCTTTAGGTTTTACATAAATATATTTAATGAGTTTCGAGCACTGATTCTGACTGCACATTGTATAATAAACTTGTCTTAAGTTCTAGGAATGGGCTCAAACCAAATCAAAGCAATCAGAAACAATTGATATTTGGTATTTCGTAATTGTAGGCAATATTCCTTGATCGAAAAAAAAATCGAATGATATACAATTATCATATAAACCATATTAATATATAGAGCAAAATTGATTATAAATATATATAGTAGCTGCAAAAGGTCCAAATGTAACGCTAAAATCAAAATAGCCATTTTTTGTAGAGAATTTAGCTGAGAATTCATTCAAAATATTAACGAAAACACGAGTATTGTTATTGGCAAACTAGTAAAACTAATAAACTGCATAGCAAAGCAAATTTCCTATCAAGATCATGGAATGCCCTTAAAAATTCTCCTTTAAAACTCGCCACACTGTAAAGTGCCTAAAAAATGCTTTAACTGATGCACTTAATTCTTGAAGCTGTTCGAATCATTACTCTGAATATAAATTTGCTTTAGATACATATACAAAAACGAATCATTAGCAACAGTTATGCATTATGTTTAATGTTAATGTCCAAATGTAGAGAGCTTAACAAATAAATAAATAATATTGAAATGTGAATGAATTTTATTTAAACCCTACTATAAGCTGGCACTCATATCTAGACACCACTGTGGCACGCGCACATATGCGTAGACGCGACTGTGAAATACGGGAGAGTTTGCTGCTGTTTAGATCCACAGTGGCGTCTAAAAGTGTGAGTATGATGTGCTATACAAACATTTAAACAATGAACTCTCTATTTGGTTTCGTGTTGCAGATAAGTTTATTGTGTAATTCTTGTTGAAAAAATATAATTTATCTGTAGTCAACATTAGTTGATAGTTGAAATGAATCTTCGTTATTAGTGAAATTAAACGGATTATACTATTATTTTTAAAATTGCAGTTCACGTCTTAGATGAATTTTGGCCACAGCTCTGGCCAGCGTACTAAAAACGATTGATGCGACATTGCATCGCTGAGCAGTTGCCAAAAAACGGATGCATTCTGGGCATGATTCCAATTGTTGTGCTTGTTGTGGCCAAAATTCATAACATTTCGATTCTCATTATCATCGCTGTATTGTGATTTAATGTTGAGCCAGTGTTGCGTATTATCCTGAGGAGTGGTCGCAAATTCCATATGAGAGATGGTCGGTAGAAGGGCATTAGCAGGGGGTTGTTCCAAACGCTGTCTGCGTTGCAATTCATTCAGTCTTTCTTCGGCACAATATTGTTGCTCCAGCTTCAAGAGTTCCAACTCCACATTCAATGCATTGCAGCTTTCATTGGGCGCAGCAACCCGAATCGAATTCTCGCCACCAAGAACAGGCGCAGCTTGTGTAGCAACGGGCGTGGCAATTGGGGTCGTAAGCGTTGTGTTGACCGTTGCTGCTGGACTCGTGTCGGTTTGACGATGCCACAGCGTGCCCGGCACTTGGCTAGCAATGAAAAAGGCGCCCGCGATCGTAAACACGCTGGCCGCATAGCTTAACGCCAGCACTGCGAAATTATTAAGTAAAAAGCTCATCAACGTAAAGTTGGGCAGCAACTGCATTAATTCACTGTAGGTTAACCAGCCTCGTCTCAGCCCCTCTCGTTGTGCCAGCGTGCGTTCCACACTGCTCAGCTTATCAAAGAATTGTTCATTCGATATGTATATGTTCCAGTCCTTAAAGATGGAAGAAGGAAAGTATGTAAATCTGTATTTGTTGAAATGAAATTCACACTTACAATGGCTGTCAAAAACTCAATTTCCATTTCCTTAAGCTTGTCCTCACTCATGTTGCCCTCTTTTGCCCAGTCTTCCAAATAGAAACGTTCATCGTGGCCGGCATAGAATTTGGTTGAAATCATCTGTAAACAAAACAAAAACAAGTTTATGAGTAAGTACAAACAAGTGACGTCATTGCTTTGGCATGATCACTTTATTGTTTGTTATTACAAAGAATTATATAAAAAGCTGGCATTTAATTAGCTTAGCAGTTGCTGCAGTGGCAGTTGCCCTCGTTTAATAAAATAATACAAATACTATTAAAGCAATAATTGTGAGATTGCAATGCAAACAAAACAAAGCAAAAACAAATTGACAGGTGATCACCCATACAATTACAACTTTTTGCTCAATTTTAGAACAGCTCGCTCTTTGCATGCATGTAAGAATCTCTGTGTGTGTGTGCGTGCGCATGTACACACACGAACACCACAGCGCGTGAGTGTATATGTAATTGCGTTGAAGGCAGGTTATCAATCAACAGGTTTTGTACTCAGAGCAACAACAACAGACTGAACTTACCAATGACACAACAAACAGTTCCTGTGGCGTGATTCTACAGCCATATCCCGGATCAATGATATTCAGGCGATCCAAGTAAATTAAAGCCATTATTAGAGAGCATGGTGTGGCATGAGTTTTGCCAGCAGCAATCGAACTCAAACGATGCAATGAATGACCCCGATGTGGCTCCGAGAATAAATCAGCTGCATACTCAGCAAACGGCATGGAAACTTCCATGTCCGCCTCTGTGGTGTCCACGCCACCATAGTAGAGTGTTTTACGTATGCGATTTATAAACTCCCCGTGCTGCATCACCTGCAAGTTGCAAATTGTATTAACAGTTAGTGCTGGACATGGCAAATGATGACAAATCCATTTGATTACCTTTTTTGGCGTGGAGGCGACGAATTTACTTCGCCCCATCGTTAAAAATGTTCTGCGTTTTCAGCATGCAAGTGAACGAAATCAACGTTTTGTCATTCGCACAAAACGGGCACAAGCCGGACATGCCAGCCCGTTTTTTGTGGCGAATGGCTAAATTGGTTCTTAAATTGTGGCCACACTGGTAAATTTTAACTTCAGGTATTGCAAATTTCAAAAGGCCAAAACTTTGACAAAAATTAATAATTTTAAGAAAATTTGAAATTCGAAATTACATAAAATAAAGATAAGTATTTTAGTGTTGGTTTGAAGTTTGTCACTCTAAGGGGAGAGAAGTAACAAATCTAACTCTGATAAAAAAAATTCAGAAAATTTCAACAAAATTTCTAAAAAAAAATTAAATTCAAGCTTCAAAATTAGAAAAAACAAAAAAAAAGAAGCTAGCAAATTTCTAAGTACCAATTTTGACATTTGACCCAAAATGGTGCATGCTGCCAGATAGGAGAATTTAACAGGGTGGCAAACTTTGGGTCAGGTATCAACGTTTTGGTTTATTCCTCTAAAAAGTTGCAACAGTTTTTGCAGCCATGTCGCGATTTAGCGGAGCTTTACAACTTACTGACCTAGACGACTTTATTACTCCTTCACAGGTAAACTTAAGTAAGCTTCTGGTTTGATAAATGAATACTAACATAACTAACTAATTTTCACTTTAGGAATGCATAAAACCAGTGACGATAGATAAGACAAAGTCGAAGACTGGCGCTAAAATTACTGTGCAAGCCGATGGCTACTACGAGGAATCTGATGTAAGTAATTTTTGTTTCTAAGAGTAACAAACAACTCAACTCTAAGCTCTCCACAGAGCGGTAAGCAAAAGCTGCAGAAAGTTGAGATCACACTGCAAGATTGCTTGGCCTGCTCCGGGTGCATTACTTCCGCCGAGGGCGTACTTATTACGCAGCAAAGTCAGGAGGAGCTGCTCAAAGTGCTGCGCGAAAATCAAACTCTTAAAACCACCGATGAGAGCAAGGAGGCTCGTATCATTGTGTTTACCATTTCCACACAGCCACTGCTGAGTTTGGCACATCGCTATCAGCTCGGCGTGGAGGAGACGGCACGCCATTTGGCCGGTTACTTACGTCAACTCGGAGCGGATTATGTTCTGTGTACAAAAATTGCTGATGATCTGGCATTGCTCGAGTGTCGGCAGGAGTTTGTTGATCGCTTTCGCGACAATCCAGAGCTCGGCATGCTCAGTTCCTCGTGTCCCGGATGGGTTTGCTATGCCGAGAAAACGCATGGTACTTTCATATTGCCTCACATTGCCACAACGCGTTCGCCGCAACAGATTATGGGTGTTCTGGTCAAGCAATTGTTGGCTGAAAAGCTGGGAGTGTCAGGTTCAAGGATCTACCATGTGACAGTCATGCCCTGCTATGACAAAAAGCTGGAGGCTTCCCGCGACGATTTTTATAGCGAGGTGAATGAGTCACGTGATGTGGACTGTGTAATTACCTCAAGTAAGTTGAATCAATTTAATGTCGTATACCTTCGATAGTTTGGGATAGTTATAATTTACTAAATTACCTTGCAGTTGAGGTGGAACAAATGCTGCAAACGGAGGAACAAACATTGCAGCAGTATGCACCCTCGGATTTCGATTGGCCCTGGACGGATCAGCAGCCGGAATCTCTGATATGGGCACATGAGGCGACCATGTCTGGTGGCTATGCGGAGCACATATTTAAATATGCCGCCCATGAGCTATTCAGCGAGGAGACGCCCAATGAGTTGCAATTCAAGGCGCTACGAAATCGCGATTTTAGCGAAATTTGCTTGGAAAAAGATGGCAAGATACTTTTAAAATTTGCCATTGCAAATGGATTTCGTAATATACAAAATCTGGTACAGAAACTGAAGCGTGGCAAAACGGCACCATATCATTTTGTCGAAGTGATGGCCTGCCCCTCCGGCTGCATCAATGGCGGTGCACAGGTGCGACCGACGACGGGACAACATGTGCGTGAGTTAACCCAACAGCTCGAGGAAATGTACAAGCAGCTGCCCCGCTCCGATCCCGATAATACGCATACTAAACAGATATACACTGAATTTTTGGGTGGCGCACATACGGATAAATCTGAAGAGCTACTGCACACAAAGTATCACGCAGTGGAGAAACTCAATACGGCGTTAAACATAAAATGGTAGCGCAGATTCTGTTAATTCCTTTTTTATTGTTAATTTTGTCGGGTCAGTCTACAGCAATATGTACACAAATATAAACGACTGTTGTTCTTAAACTAAACAAGCAATTTATCTTTTTTTTCTACTTTCTACACATGAAGAGCTCAGCTGTATTTTTTATTAAACATATTGATAAACATGATATTTATCCAGACCAATTAGTTAACTAAAAATCAAACTCAAGATCTTCAAAATACTTTACCGAGTTGATAAAATTCTCAAGAACAGTTTTAAAAGCCTGAATCATTTCAAATTGTTAAGGTATATTTTCTTAATTACTTTATCTTCTTCTTCCCTTTACAATTCATCTCTTACTATAAATTCAAGGAACTTTTACTCACTGATATTAGGTGTCTATCTGTTGTAACTTAATACCTCCAGTTTTCAGTCTCATTTATTTCGTGAATATTAGGTTTAAAAAATTGAATTGCCTGGGATTTAAGATCCTTCATGTTGTACACATCGGCTGTCTTTAGCACCTCGGGTGCAGTTGCTATGGACATATCGCACATAGACTTGGCACACATTGCCCTCAATCTGTCCAGCTCATAACTATCAGCTCACGCCAACAGATCCACATTTATCCTTTTAAGTTAGGGGCTTCCCGGTGTTTCATAGAACCTTTTTATAAGTGTTCTTTTTTTACAAGAATACGGACTTAAATATTAGGGATGAGTACTATGACGATATCAATAATGTAACGATACAGTCTAATGATACTAATGTAGGTATAACAAAGCAGCTGATAATGCTATAATAAAACGATAACGATATAATGGAGCTGAATAGCAAATAGTATTATTCTACCTATACGATTCTGCAAGGAAACTTATGTTAACAAGTCTAAGAAACAGAGTTTTCACACTTTCTTTTAAAAGTTTCTGAAACTGATTTATGTTATAGCAATTCACATATTATCGATTTAAAATCAAAACGTTATTTGTATCAGAGCAGATTTTGTTCAAACTTCAGTATAGCCACATTTTCCTAATTTTGCAGCCCTTTCTTAGTTTTTGAATTTCAGTAGCAAAACAAAGAACACGAAGAAAAACAGCCAGGGCAAAAATATATGGTTAGCATTTTATAATTTTCAGAGAGTCTGTACATAGAGTTTTATGTATAGAGATAATTAGGTATGTAGAAAATTAAGAAAACTAAAATTAAAATATATTTATATAAAGCGAATTAAAATATGTGTGTTGCCTAAATGTACAACAGATAAAAAAAGGGCAATTTAAAATTGAAATTCCATTAAATTTCGGCCTGTTCTTTGGGTTTAACCACAAGGACTTCATAGTGAAATGTCCTGAGTTCGATGCCTTCATTGGGAATAAATAGACTCCTCCAGGATGGATGGATCTTTCCAAGCACTATACGGTTTTCATATGTAGTACGACCGGTGTACAATGGTTCGCCTCTTTCGGTGTAGCCAGTTTCAAAGGCGTTCGAGGGGACGTTGCCAAATGCTGCTTTTACCCATTCGAGTTCACAGTCTGTAAGGATTAACAACTCAACCTCCGTAAGTCGATTATTGAGCCAGTTATAGGGTGCGTGAGCAGCTCTTATTTCTGGAACGAAGTTAGACGGAATCCAAGCGCCGCGTAGATGAGCTCGTGCCACGTACGTAGCGAATCCCTCGTGATCAGTGCCACATTTCACGGCACCTTCAAGGTTAACATTAGCCAAGGGATCACTCAAATCGATCGGTATCCATTGGATTTGCATGCGTTTCACCTCCTCGTTTTCAGTTGGCTGAGAGAAATGCAAGTGAATGCGATTCACACGCTCCTTATGACAAATGGAACGACATTGTGGACAACTTCGCGAGCTGCTGAGCCAACGGAATAGACATTTTTTATGGAAAACATGTCCACAACTACTTGTTGTATAAATTATATCATTTGCATTGTAAAACTCACTACAAATGGCACACAACACATTAAGTGACTCAGCATTCAGTTTTGTTTCCGCTTTCGCATCCATTTTGCTGTTGCTTTTAATTCTGTCAACTCTGCACTACGCCTGAAACCCAAGTGTTGAGCGACTCAAAAGCTAGATTTTCTGAGTAAAAAATAAAATAAAGTCATTATAGGTATTCCTGAAGCAGTATTTCCGGCTTTATCATGGAACCATTCTGATTGTCATTTGAAATGCAAATCATCGAGGATTTTCATTCGTATCGATAACTATAATATCGCAGTGTTGAATCGATATCTTTATAAATATCGATATGTCGATACAACTTCAACATCCCTAAAACTACACGTAAACCTTAAAAAACCGCAGGCGACCAAAACAAAAATAATATGCTATTAAAAATATGTTTTGTGCTGTCGCTTTTAACAGTTGCAGCTGCTATTGATGATCCACAAACGAAAAAGGATAAATCAACGAAGTTGCCGCCTTGTAAAGCATGCAGCGTACTTGTGGAATCGTTTAATTTGGGATTGGAGAGAACAAAACGAGGCAAACATGCCGGTGGTGATGCAGCTTGGGAGCAGGAGAAACTGCGAGCCTATAAGAAAAGTGAGGTGCGGTTTGTGGAAATCCAAGAGCAGCTATGCACCGAGGTGAAGCGAGGACAGGACCACTGTCATACACTAAGCAACGACCATGAGTCGCTGATCGAAGACTGGTTTACACACAAGCAGGACGAGGAGCCCGATCTGCATGCCTGGCTGTGCATTAAACAGCTGTCCGTCTGCTGCCCACCTGGCACCTATGGGCCAACGTGTCAACCCTGTACCGACTGCAACAGTAATGGTAAGTAATGGTTAAGTTTGTCAGAAACAATTTCTGATATTTCAATGAAACAGGCAAATGCAAGGGAAACGGAACACGCAAAGGAAATGGCCAGTGCCTGTGTGACAATGGATACGCCGGCGTCAATTGCAATGACTGCAATGAGCAACACTACGAATCCTTTCGTGATGCAACAAAGCTGCTGTGCACACCTTGTCATGCTGCTTGTGGTGACGGCGGTTGCAACGGATCTGGTCCTAAGAGCTGTCGCAAGTGCAAGGATGGCTGGAGCATGGAGACCGAAAGCGGCTGTGTGGACATTAACGAGTGCTTGGACCAGCAACGAGCATGTAAACCACAACAGTTCTGCGTTAACAATGAAGGATCATTCACGTGCCTTGAATGCGATCGCTCCTGTGATGGCTGTGATGGCGATGGACCGGATATGTGTAAGAAATGTGCAGATGGCTATAACCTTAAGGATGGCAAATGTCAGGGTGAGTAGTGGATACATCCATATTGGTTAATACTGCGATTAAATCAACTCTTACCACTCTATACAAAAAGATGTGTCGTCGCAGCAACGCGATTCATATGTGAACATCACACGGCTTCTCACCTACTTCGGCATGTGCGTGGCCACGTGCGTCATCTTTCAGAGCTCCACACACATTGCATACATTGTCGGCGGAGCGGTGGCTATCTATATAGCTGCGTCAGAGTATTGGTTAAATTCAACAGCACAAGGTGCTCAAAAGCCTGAAATAGACACAAAGCAGCTTGAGGATTTAATTATGAAGTCATTATAAACTAAACCAATATTGGAATTTATGCTGACAGAGCGTTCAATTTATTCTGTGAATAATTCGTACAAGAGCATTTATCTGCAGTATTTTAATTGTGCATACTAATATTATGTTTATAACTTATTAAAAAAAAAACATATTCCATATTTTGTTTGCAGTCGCTTTGAATTTGGACAGCGATAACGATTCAGATGCGGTTCTCGAAGGTGCATTGGAGCGCGAAGAACTATAACGCACAGAGCCTAAATACCTTAGTCAATTTTAGTTTAATATTGCCGAATTATAATTTATATGTACTGAAACTGAAATACCAAATTGCCAAATTGGGAAAATCGTTTTTTAAAACTGATTAATGTATGTTTTATTTATGGGATTATGTGGGAGAAATCAAATCAAACTAGAGTAAGGTTGGCGCCACAGTTTTGAAACGTGTGGAAACATTTGCTCCCAGAAAATAGGCAATGTCTGTTTTTTATATTCTTAGTGCAAAATTAAACATTTGTTCTAAAATTAAATTTTTGATGAAACTTCCAATCGATGGATGTGCAACCCTATGCAAACAGCGGCAATTTAACGGTTAAATTACGCTTAAAATCGTTTATGAAACCGAACCTTATTTTATTATTTAAATCAAAGTTGTCCGAAATAACCGAAAAAATTTGTTAAATTTATTGTCATATTGCTTTTGTTTTTTTTTTTTTTTAAATAGTAGTGTTGACGATCAACGTAAACGGTTGCCTCTAACGTTTAATACCTTTAACGTTTAATACGAATGTATTGGTTGACCACTGCGCATGTCCAACTTCAGCACATGGTGAAATTACTAAAAGGTAACGTATTTTGATATTTGAAAAATATTAAATAATTTCAACATTCGTGCGATACAATAAAAAGTTAATGCTCTAAATAATATTTTTTTTTAATTTATGGCGTAGTCTAAAGTTACTACTTTTTTAAATCAAAAACATAGAACAAAAACAGAACAAAATTGAAGTACAACTAATTTTCCTCATGAATAAAAGGAAGGATGCTCGTATTTATTTATCTATACAAAAAAGTTAAGTCAAGTTTAAATTCGCGTACGAACAATGTACAAACGAATAACTACTAATAACAGAACAGCTGTGGGAATACGTCACCTTGTTAATAAATTCACCCTGCGCCAGCCCATTACCACAGTCAACAGCAGCAGCTGGAACATAAAATCGCAGCATTGGAATGCGGCATGTTACTGCAGCAGGAAGTAACAGCAGGAACAGGATATTTGATATTAGTTTGTGCGAGCCAAGCTGTATGGCCCAGAAGGTCAAGCTCTGCTGTTATCGTTAGCGGGTAAAAAAATCAATGAGCTTGGTAATGTGTCCTGTGACATTACACAGCTCAAAGGTTTGACATGTTTAATTAACAAACGTTAACATTTCCGCCATAAAATCAATACACCAACGGTGTTTTTCTGTTAAGTAGCCTTTGCGTAACCAAGCAAACGTCATACACTAAACAACAGTGAAAATAACAATAAAATTCCAAATAACAAGTGACTTTCCGAACCAGAAATATTTGATTTAAATGCTAAAATGTCGTCGTCATCGTCAGCACATCCATATGGACTGACAGCGAATGATATTGCCCGTGAGTATCAGCCGTATGGGGGATCAGCCGGTATTGTGGCCAGCACTTCCATGACAAACCCTCGACAACAGCAACAACAACGACAGGAGCTACAACAGCAGCAGCAACAACAACGACAGTCAAGACAACAGCTGCAGGAGGAACGCGAGGATGCACTTGAGTATTTCATCAAGTTTCCAAAGCCAACAGCCGACAATGATTTTGTCCTAGTTAGTGGCAATGAGGAGCATAATAATGTGCCTATTGTAATGCTGCTTGGCTGGGCCGGTTGTCAGGATCGCTATCTCATGAAGTATTCCAAAATTTATGAGGAAAGAGGGTAAGTGCGGGGATTGCCTGACAAGTCATTTGGCCCAAGTAGTAGGAACACGTAACCTTTTTGCAATGAAAATTTACTTTTCAACTTGATCATTTCAACTTATTTTTGCTTTTGAAAATAGTAAAACTTATCAAGCTCCATAGTATATACGTTAATTTCCCAGATAACCTCTTTATTAAGTGAAATTTTTTTCCTTTTTGTCTTAATGCACCTATGCTTGTTGATCAATCAATATTATTTTATACATTTTGTCAATGATTTTTAAACTAGTCGTCTTTTACGGCTGTTTTCAATAAGAAAGTTCTTAAACTAAGCTGTCCAATTTTGTATATTCTAGTTCATCTTAACGGTGCCTTTAATAATAGTTCAAATGAATTTTGAATTTATCATTTCATTCGCATAATATTTCAAATTGCATTTGCAAAGGTGTTCACAATAATACTTTGAGAAGTCATCAGGTAATAAGCTACAACAAATTTATTAAAAATAAAAAAATAGTTGCCTGTTTCTATATTGGGAAACGACTTCTCAGTCGACCCTCGTAAGAGGTTAAGTTCATGTTATAAATGGAAAAACGGTTCTCACAATTAACTTTTAGTCTCATAACTGTGCGCTATACTGCACCTGTGGACACGCTGTTCTGGAAGCGCAGCGAAATGATTCCCATTGGAGAGAAGATACTAAAGCTTATTCAGGATATGAACTTCGATGCACATCCGTTGATTTTTCACATATTTTCCAATGGCGGCGCCTATCTCTATCAGCACATTAATTTGGCCGTTCGAAAGCACAAGTCGCCGCTTCAAGTTCGTGGTGTGATCTTCGATTCGGCGCCTGGTGAACGTCGTGTGCTCGGATTGTATCGTGCAATTACAGCTATTTATGGACGACAAAAGCGTTGCAATTGTATCACAGCACTGGCCATAACACTGACCCTGAGTATCATGTGGTTTCTCGAGGTGTGTTCCATTTACATTTTTATAAGTAATTGTTTTGACAAAGAAAAAATATATTGATATTTTTATGTCGTTTTAAAAAAATTTTTTATATCTGGAAATTAAAATTTACTAACAAAAAAGTTAAAAAAAAAAAAGAATCAAGAAAAGAACAGGGTAACGATAAAAATTAATTATGATTAATTTTCTAATAATCTGACTGTAATCATTTTATTTGAGTGACAAAATTAAATTCACATGTAATAATTATTTATGATTTTTATTTGTAGTCCCTGTAAACGAACTATTTTGTTGCTAAATTGTGTGAATATTTTTCTTTGTCAAATCATTTACATGACATTTACTTTATAAATTGTTGTTGACATTAACTTGAATGCTTTTTCGTGCAGGAAACTTTCGTTGCATTCAAGAGCTTGTTCAGCAAGTCGACACCAGTGAATGCCAGTCCATTTTGTGAGCTGAAGAATGAGCCGAACAAATATCCTCAGCTGTTTCTATACTCCAAAGGGGACGTGGTCATACCATATAGAGATGTGGAGAAGTTTATACGACTGCGCAGGGATCAGGGAATTGATGTGTCGTCCGTTTGTTTTGAGGATGCGGAGCATGTAAAGATCTATACCAAGTATCCAACACAATATGTGCAGTGTGTGTGTAGTTTCATCAGGAATTGCATGACTATGCCTACTTATCAGGTGGTCGGTGATGTTACTGACTCCGAATCCATAGAGCAGCTGCAAGAGAAACAACAACAACAGCAGCAACAGTCGAGTGGAAATTTGAAATATGATTAAATTTTAGTTCTGATTTTAAGCACAAACAGCGCCGGCTAGAACAGGACAACGCATCAAACGCATGTGATAGGCAGCACAACTACTATTAACTAAAACAAAATACTACTTTCAAAATACTATTTGAAGAAATTGCAGAAATTTTAAACGTCATTATTGAAAATTTAATGCTAGCGACCGCATGGCGTCCGCTGCCGCTTTAATGTAGAAACGAATTTAAGAGTTACTCAATCTAAACGTGTGCATCCCTACATTTTCCCCCTATCCTTCTTCTGCTAAATGAGGAAAGTGCAGTAAATAAAAAATAATAATCATATATTTTGTAACGAATGAGTTTAATTTTCAAATGTCAGATTTCGATTGTCCAACAATCGAAAAGTTGCCGGGAGGAAAAAAGTTTCCGTTAATTATTTCAACTATCTTTTGGTCACTTTTGAATCAAGATTTTTAAAATATTCTTAAGAAGTTTTCTTGAAACTTTGTCGAATTTTGAATATAACTTCTTTCAAATTAAAATGGTTTTGGTATAGTTTCTATTATTGCATTCATAATCAATTGTTTTGGTTGTAAAATTTGTGAATTTAAATATCGCGCCAATCACAAAAGTGTGGCGTTGAAAACTGATTGCTATGCAACCAGGGTGGTGTGCAATTATCGACATATTGTGGCGCAATCGTTTATATTCGATAACACTTGGCCAGTCGCCATCTTGGAATGTGCGAAGAAGAAGAAGCGAACAAAAAGCAAGCGAAAAATCTTTAAGCGTATTTATTTAAATGTATAAATTGCATAAATCTATGTATTTATTAAGACCAAGCACACATATTTAATGCTCTACTCAGCAATATAAAAGAAATCCCAGCATAGCTGCCACGTAGCGTTTGCCCAAAAAGGCTGAACCACAAAAAAATCGAAATCTCCGACGGCCCGAAGGTATCACACACAACACACACACACAGGCCACACATCAGTGCAAGCAAAAAGAGGCAGAAGAAGCAGAGACAGGCAGAGAGTGTTCTCCATCAATTTCTGCTAAGCTACTTGGATCTGAGGTAAATAAAACATCGGCCAGAAACTCTACGCATTAGTGTATCTCCGAAAATTTGGACAAATTACGGGCGGCGTATTCGTACCGCGGCACACGCCAAAGTTTCAGTGCGCGCGCGTTTGTGTGTGTGTGCGTGTGCAATTAATGCAAATTTAACATTGATCCATTTAACGTTGTTGCAGACGCCGTTTCTAGTTTCTGGTGACTTCTCGCCAGGCACAAAGCACCGAAGCAGCGTTTGTATTGCTGGCAGGTGATATAACAAAATACTCGCCACAGATCGCAGCGGACTATGTCTGACTATTTGCGCCAGCAGAAACCACAAGAGCACACATAGCTATGGCTGCGACGAGAAAATTGCAAGGTAAGCACATTTCTCCATTATATACAAATTCATATACATAAGTAGTATGTAAGATGTGTGTGTGTGTGTGTCTGTTTGCTTATATACTGATTCTGATTCTGTGATTATATTATCGATAATTTCCAATATAGGCGAAATTGATCGATGTTTAAAAAAGGTAGCTGAGGGCGTGGAGACGTTTGAGGATATTTGGAAAAAGGTACACAATGCAACAAATACCAACCAGAAGGTGAGCACCTGACCGTATAACCGATTCCATTTCAAATTTATCTAATATCTCACAACTTACTCGCTTCATTTCACAGCAAAAGCATCTGCAGGAGAAGTATGAGGCAGATCTCAAGAAAGAAATTAAGAAACTGCAGCGATTACGTGATCAAATCAAATCATGGATTGCATCCGCCGAAATCAAAGATAAAAGCGCGCTGCTCGAGAATCGAAGGCTCATTGAAACGGCAAGTAGTTGGCAACAACAACAAATTATCTGATATTTGAGGCTTTAGAAAATATCTCTTATCAGTCAAACTATCAAATTGTTTGGCCGAAAACAAGTAGTTCCTATTTTATATGTGCAGATGCAGTTTTTATTTTAAATTAATTTAAGCTGCTTAATGCTTCTTTTTTCTACAATGCTTGTATCTACGGTTTTGGGTTATTTTTGCTTACTATCAGGGGTGCCACAGAAATCAAAACCATCCGAAAATCTCCCAAAAATGTATAGAGATTTTGGAGATTTTCGGTTGGTTTCGATTTCTGTGGCACCCCTGAATTTTAATTTGCTTACATTTTTATCCAATAATTTAAATTAAGTTTAATATTTGTATTACAAAGTGATGGAAATTATTAATTGTACTCTGTTTTGAATTTCAACAGCAAATGGAACGTTTCAAGGTGGTGGAGCGTGAGACAAAAACAAAAGCGTATTCCAAGGAAGGTTTGGGCGCAGCACAAAAAATGGATCCAGCGCAACGGATCAAGGATCATGCGCGCAATTGGTTAACCGGCTCAATTAGTACACTGCAAATTCAGATAGATCAGTATGAGAGCGAAATTGAATCGCTGTTGGCGGGCAAAAAGAAACGTTTGGATCGTGACAAACAGGAGAGAATGGATGATTTGCGTAGCAAATTGGATCGACATAAATTCCATATAACCAAATTGGAAACACTGCTACGATTGCTGGACAATGATGGCGTCGAAGCGGATCAAGTGAACAAAATCAAGGATGATGTCGAATACTATATTGATTCATCGCAAGAGCCCGACTTTGAGGAGAACGAGTTCATCTATGACGATATTATCGGTCTCGATGAGGTCGAACTGAGCGGCACGGCAACAACGGACAGCAACAATAGCAACGAAACGAGCGGATCACCCAGCAGTGTCACGTCCGGAGGCAGTCCACCCCAATCGCCAGTTACAGTGCAGCAGGTGCTGCCATCCTCCTCATCATCCACACAACAACAGGCGGCGGCGACAACGGGCAGCAGCGGCGGTCCCGGTGGCACCAGTGCGGCCAGTGCAGCCCAATTCCAGCATTTGCAGGCGGCAGCAGCAGCAGCTGCAGCGGCTGCGGCGGCACAGCAATCGAATGGCAACAATGTTGGCTATGCGAGCGACACCAGCGCAGCCTCATCCTCAGCGACAACGTCCACAGAGGCGACAACGGGTGGTGGCGATAAGCGTAACAAAAGCAGCGAAAGCAGTGCCAACAGTAGCAAAGCCAAGGTAATTAATTTCCTTTTTAAAAATATAAATATAAATCTAATTAATTAAATGTGTCGCATTAAACATTAACCTCTGTATGTTTATTGTCTATGCTCATTTCAAACATAATTATATTATTTGTCTTACAATTTAAATATATAATAATTATGAGACTTGATTGAGACTAATCAATTGCTTTTACAATTGCAGCAGCAACCTCAGCAACTGATCAAGCCGACACCAGTGCGTGCAACATCAAAAGCGCCCGCGGGTAGTGATAGTAAGTACTTTTTTTTAAATCTTTTTTAATCATTGTTAATTGATTAAATAAATTTTTCGTTAGCAGCTCAAGTCAATAAGATTATCAGCTCAACGCCCAGCAAAAACCAGCAGCAACTTCCAACGGCCGCCTCTGTATTGGCGTCTAGCGGGACACAGAATAATAATAACAACAGCAGTAGTAGCAGTAGCAGCAGTATTGTTGCTGCCAGTGGTCACAATCCTGCCGTGCAGCCACATGCCCCAACGCCTGGTCTAAATGCAGCTAACGTTACAGCAGCGTCCGTCGGCACAGCAGCAACAACGGCAGCGGCAGCGGCTGCAGCAGCGAGTAACATCAGCAACAACATTCAAGGC
The DNA here is from genome assembly GCF_004354385.1 of Drosophila innubila. Classification (NCBI taxonomy): domain Eukaryota; kingdom Metazoa; phylum Arthropoda; class Insecta; order Diptera; family Drosophilidae; genus Drosophila; species Drosophila innubila. The sequence continues at coordinate 16,945,324 of NW_022995372.1, read as the reverse complement.
CAATCTGTGATTCAAGCGACACCAACAATTGCATTTGCAGCGGTGGCTAAACACAACACATGTATGTTTCATGCTAGACACTGTTATATCCTTGCAGACAGTATTAAACTGTTATCACGAAATGTGTAACGCATTGAGGGAGGCGTGACAGACCCGTTTATATTTGTAACTTATAACCATGCTGTTCTGTTTTCATGCAAACTAGTCTCAATTTTTAAGCTAACTCGATGAATCCCGGTATAGGTTCGTCTTGGATCGGATTACTATATTATACAGCTGCCAGAGGAACGATTAGTCGAAATTCAACCTTCAGTATGATAAGCTTTGTTGCTTTGTGAGATATCTGAACCAATTCCACGGTTTATGTACTTGGGAATGTTATATATATTGTGAGATCTGAATTGTTAACCAGTCTCATAAATTATGTATTAAATGCCAACAAATGCTGAAAATATAATATAGGGCTCTGCAAGGATGTTTAATCTTCAAAGAAAACCTTTCCTTCTTGTTATTATACCCACTTTATTGTTGAATTTGCAGCACTACTGGAAAATGGACCTGTGCTGCAGCAACAGCAGGCAACGGCGCCCACGGTGGCAGCCGTTGTTAGCGCCAGTGCACAAGCCCAACAACAACAGCAGCAGGCGGCGCAATTATCCAATCTTCAAACGAATTCCTCACATATGCAAAACGGTGCGGTAACCTTTAAAGTTTATAGTAATTAACAAATGTTTAATTCGATCCTTGATTTGTCTGGTTTCACAGGTCTGCCTCTCTCACTTAGTAGCAGCAGCAGCGGCAGCAGCAATAACAACAGCAATGCTGTCGATGCGATTTCATTGAAAACCATGGCACAGGAAGCCATTAATCGATCCGGGATCGAACCCATTTCCCAAAATCAGCAGCAGGCAACTAACATAGATACGAGACAGCAGCAACAACAACAGCAGCAACAAGCAGCGCAACAATCGCTGCTCCAACAGCATTTTAGCACCGAAATAACTGCCAACCAACAGCAACAACAACAGCTACAGCAACATCAAGCCGCTGCAGCGCAGCAACAACAACAGCAACAACAACAACAAAATGCAGCAGCAGCAGCTGTTGCTGCCATTGGTACAATCGTTGCGGCAGCCAGCAATGGTCCCACAGCTGGCAGTGGACTCATGAATCTGGCAAATGCTGCCGGTCAGCCGAACAGCGGCAGCGGAGGTGTCGTTGTTGCACCCAATGCCAAAGCGCATACACCACAACAACAACAACAGCAGCAGCAGCAGCAACAACAACAGCAGCAACAACAACAGCAGCAGCAACAACAGCAGATTGCAACAACGGAGGCGCACATACCACCGCTGCTGGGCGTAACACCATTGGGTCCAACGCCCCTGCAGAAGGAACATCAACTGCAATTCCAAATGATGGAAGCCGCATTTTATCACCTGCCACAGCCAATTGACACCGAAAAGCTGCAAACATATTTTCATCGCTCACCGGTGGTAACGCCAGCGCACTATCCACAGGTGAGTCAGGTACATTGATCAATTTGTAATCCTGCATATGGCTATATCCAATAATTTTGTATAAACAAGGCACAGCTGCCCATATACGATACCGTTGAATTCTATCAGCGACTCTCCACGGAGACACTTTTCTTTGTATTCTACTATATGGAGGGCTCCAAGGCGCAATATCTGGCCGCAAAAGCGCTTAAAAAGCAAAGTTGGCGCTTCCACACCAAGTACATGATGTGGTTTCAGCGTCACGAGGAGCCCAAGATTATCAACGATGATTACGAACAGGTGAGTGAATTTAGAACTTATGAATTGAAATATATTATCAATGTCAATTGATAAAATCTACCTAATCAGGTGTGTTCCACAAATCTCTAAATAATTAGTTGCCCATTGCTTTCAAAAATTAACCTTACAATATGTCAAATTTGTTTTAATTTTATATTTTTACATCTTTAAATTATTGTATAATTTATCATAACCAAATTATTTGTTAAATTGTGCACATATTTGAACATGACAACTATCCATATATTGTTCTAAAATTGTTGCGAATTTTATTTAAGTCAATACTTAATGTTAAATATTATTAGAAAATATTTGTACATTTGAAAGTAAGTAAGAACTGTTTTAGGAACATGTTAACTCTTGTTAAGAGATTTGTGGAATATGCCTGAATATAATATAATGTTATTGTTTTCAGGGTACGTACATCTACTTTGATTATGAGAAATGGAGTCAGCGCAAGAAGGAGGGCTTCACCTTTGAATACAAGTACTTAGAAGACAAGGAGCTGAATTGAATACTGCGTTGTTGGGATGCGAATGCGTCGGCTGCCTAAAACAAAAACTCCCTAATCCATAGCAACAACAACAACAATGAAGAATCAATAGCATACTATTATCATACAAATCCAACACAGCACAACACATTCAAGCAAATAGACACACACGCACACCCATCCATATACATACACATCCAACACATACAGAAATCCATAAGAAAAGATAATGAGAGATCATGTATAAGAAGGAAGCGATAAAGCAAGCAACAAAGCAAGCCGTAAGCATAAGTGAAAAGGAAGTTATGAAGTATGATACTTGTTCGGAAACTGCATGTAAAAACATATGCTTTTTTATATAAATGTTTAATTGTTTATTTTTTTTTAAGATTTACTTTCCTACACAAAAAAAGAAAAATCGAAACTAAACTAAACTATAAAGAAGTTATGTTAAATGTGTGCAACAAATTGAAATTTCTGACAGATCGCCGCCAAGAGCGTCTCTGCCTCTCCAGTCTACAAGCCTCCTTTGTCTATATATAATATATATCGCTTAGCGTCTCTATCTTTTCATTCAGCTCGAGTTAGTTCCCCTCCCAGCACCCACCCGCACCCCCGCACTTGCATCATGTAAAAAGAGCGCAGCAGTGTGTGCAGTAAATATTTTTAATTGTAAACATTTAGCGCACCGATTTTTTGACTGCGTTTGCATAGAAACGTATTGAAGAAAAGTCGTAAGAGAATATAAACAAACAAAAAAAAAAAGAAACTTCAGCTGATCTTATTTAAATTAAATAATGTAATTACGATTACTAAGATCATTGATTAAGTTGAGCATAATAATGATGCTGCAAGGCAAACAAACAACAAATTAATGCGTAAAAATACCTTTTTTTTAAATGTAAGCAAAATAAAAACAAAACGTGAGTAAATAGTTGAAACTTGTTTAGTGTTTTTTATTTTATTTGATTTCATTCCGTTATCAAACTGTTTACTTTGCTCTTGTTCTTTTCTATTTTTTTAGCCTGTTTGATCCTCAGATCGTTTTGAGTCTCATTTTGATCGTTTAAATGTTAAAACATCATATAGTCAAATGATATAAACAAATGCATTTTAGAATGTTTTTGCGTAAATATAGCATTTTTGCTAAACGAAAAACAAAAAATAATTTAACAATTTTACAAGAATAGTTTTAAACGAAAACAAAATGCATGCAAAACAAAAAATAAAAGAAACATGGAAAACATTTTAAAAATTATTAAAAAGAAATGCATCAAAATATACATACATACAATTATTAGATCGCCCGTCGAACTGGATTTTTCTTTCAATCAACATGAAGAATATAGTATACAAAATTATTCATCACAAGGGGCCAAGGTAAACACCAGGTGAGTCACCTAAAGCAATTTGATAATAAAATTGATAAATTGACTAAAATAGATGCCTCAGGAGATAAACAAAGCTCTGTGCAAAGTCGAAATTATTATTGCTGTTATTTATTTATTGACCTTGTAAATATTAGGCATTAAACAAAGGTCTTTGGTCGCACAAACATTTGCACTTTCTTGTATGAATAATAAGGTCCACGCCAATCCCACCAGGTGATGCCTCTCACTCCGATTTCTGGGGTGTAATTACCTCGTAAATACATTCCGAAAAGATGGCTAAAAATACGCATACTAATAACGACTCTATTTAAGAGATATACTGTCCAAGGTAATGCTGTACCTGTTATTGCACCAGTTATACCACCAGGCTCCCATTCGCTCGATTGCACAGTTTCCGGAGTATCCGTCATTATCATTGTCGTACGTTGAAAATTTCATATTCAAATGATAACTCAATGAATCTCCAGCATCTCCAGTATAGTTGCCCAACTTTTCCATAGCATAAAAATCCGCTTCATTGCCTACAAGAAAGTCATCATATAGCGCGTATGTCGTTGATCCATCAAAATCCTCAAGGCGTATATAAATTTCATGATCCTGACTGGCGGTTATCGCGTGTAGTTTATCCAATCCGATGAAGAACTCACTGGACAGATTCCCAAAACCATCCTTGTAGGTTTGCCAATCGCGATAGAAATTCAACTGACCATCAAAGCGGTTTAGTATCACCATCCAAGTGGAATTACAAAGGACATCGAAAGGTTCCCTTCCGACAAGTTGTATAGTATGTATACCATTTGTTGTGGAACAGTCTGAGGGATATCTTTCTGCTTTGTTATTTCTGTTAATATATTTCTCTACCATATAATAGACTTCCTGATTTAGATCATTTTTTTGTGATCCCTCTACATGATTAATCCATATCTCGTCTATCGCAATATCTAAATCGATTTTAGTAAACGCAATTGCAAAGATAAGCCAAATAATTCTCATAGCTATCCTTGAACTATTATCACGTATAAACTGAATGTATTTGAAAGCACACACAAAATTGAACTAATTCCAATTTTTGGCAAGTTAAGTAGTAATTAATTTGACATACTCTATCTTGCAAAGGGTGTAATACTGGAATAATGACAGTAGACGTGTATTTATTTAGCGATAATATTAAAGAAATTATCTAATTTTAATTCATTTACGACATTTTTAATTCAAGTTGTCAATGGATTGCCATCTCGTTTTACTTTTAGATGATTCAATATTATTATCTAATTCTCACTTATTAATTCTAAACGGTGTCTCCAATTCGGTTTGCTTTTCAAAATGATTTCCTTATCGAAAGCGCACTTCAATATGATTTGTTCTTTGTGCAGGTCGAAATGATTACGATTATTCTCCTGATATCGGCGGGTAAAAAAATTGTAGATGACTGACAAGGTGCAATCGAATTGCACCCGAATTTTATTTTGATTATTTTTATATCCTGATCATTATTCATTGATGGAACTAAATGGTATAATACTGACCAAGCCAGTCCATAAAAATTAGTATATTTATTTACTTATGACTCAGCAAATAGGAGGTACTCATAAACATTTTAAGTGATAAGTATTTGAATTCAAGCTGTTATCAACAATAGCACTATGTAACATTCATATGTAACATTTTCTAGACTCACTATTTTTTTTATACATATAGGAGCACAGATAAGAAAAAACCTTTAAAATCATGATTTTCGATTTTAACACCTCCTTTGGAATTTTGAAAATTTTAAATCTCAAGCTTTAACTTTTAATCAACTCCTTCTATCGAAATTAGTATAAAACGACACTTTAAACTTGATTCTGAGGACTTTCATTATTTTGTAAAAAATCATGTCAAAATTAAGAAATATTTTGACTTGTAAAGTTGCTAGGTCAGAAGCTTGAGCAACACCGAACTGTCATAACTTTGGCAAAACTTTACCGACTTTCAAGCGGAATGTCATTTTGATTTTCTTATTTATTCTGCATTCAAATTTAATTTTTTTCGTCCAAAAAATTGTATTCCTCTGGATTTAGATTTTTACTTCGATGTCGTAATTATTATCAAACGACACCTTATCAGTTTAAAATGTTTCAAATTTATTCAGATGGTGTCTCCTTGGAATCTTTGAAATTTTGTAGTAAACGGAATAATATGGTACTTTAAAGAACCTTGGATATTGTAGAGGTTTGTGAATGAATGAATATTTAATTTAAATTTATAAACTTATTTCATATCTTTTTTAAAGTCAATCACTCTTTTAAAATCCATCTTTTGGGGAGATTGAGCGACAGGATCTCTCCCTAATAATAATAATAGCAATCGTTAAGATTGGTAAGAAAACATTGTTAAATTGATTACATATTATACAATTATACGCGGCTCTTGCGTATTGGAATTTATTACATGCCGACACGATAGATACATGGATATGTACAGAAGCGTTCTTTAAGTTGAGAAAAGATTAAATTTAAAACCCTAGCTACTGGCTAACGTGAAGAATTGCCACTTATGACGATAGAACATGAAACAAGAAATGGCGACAGAGAATGAGTCTAACATGTATATTTGATAGTTTAACAATATTACTAAGAGACAATGGTGGATTCCGCATTGTTTCCCCAAACGACATCATCTTCATCATCCTCATCATGGCCCCAGCCCTGATCCGCCTCGGTATCTGTGTCATGTCCATTGGGGTTGGATGAGGCAGCCGCAAAGCGACTGGCATCGACTTGGACGACCTCAGACTCGCTGGCTGGTGGCTTCGTCTCGATGACCGGCTCCATGTCCTTGAAAAAATCAAATTCAGCTGATTCGGTGGTATTACTCGGCGTCGTTAGTTGCACTTGGATGTCCAGGGCGCTGAGATCGTCGATGAGCTTGCGGTTTGACGGTGGCGGGATTGCTTTAGTGGTAGATGTGGAGGCGGTGGAGCAAGCGGTGCGGAAAGAGTCGGCTATCGATGGCTGTGTGGCCTGTGTGGAGGTGCTGCTTTGTGTTTCAACATTGCTGAGGTTCAGCTCATCCAAAGTCTCCTGCTTTACGTGCAGACGCTGCAGCTCATCTGTGTTTTCCCAATCCGACCAGGCCTCATCCTCATCGTTGACCAGCGTCTGCTCGTGGGCGGCACTGCTCGTGGAACTGTCTGCGCTGTCCGAATTGCTATCCGCACCGCCGCTTTGACTCATTTCTAGCGGTTTCTCGTTTAGATTTGTTATGCTTTTATCATCCTCGCCGCCATCAGGACTTAAACGCAAAGGCATCGGTGCCACATTGCTTTCTACAGGTAAGGGACTTCCGGAGACCATATAGTCAACTGCATCCACGGCACTGCCATTCATAAGCGGTGTAATGGATCGTGGTTCGGTCCACTGTGCCGTGCTGTCTGTGGAAACGGCCGCATGTGGTCGTCCATCGGCAAAACAGCGTCTACGCTCGCCACCGAGCACAGTTGCCGCACCCAAAATGGGCACGAGATCGGCGAGGGAACGCAGTGTCTTGGCCACCAGCACATCGTTGGTATCGTTCATTCCCAGCTGCAAATGCGGTAGAATTTCACTCAGCAACTGTTCATCGCTCAGCAGACGCACGTACTCCATAAAGTAATCCAGCAGTATGAGACGAATTTGTGCATCCCGAAGACGGAACATTTTGAGGACATGTGGCAAGAGATACTCCACATACGTCTGGGGTGAGAAAAGTGCTGTGGCTCCATTCTCCGTCTTGGTACGCAGCACAAATGGCGTTACACAATGCTGGGCGGTGGGATCCAGCAGGACCATGCGAGAGAGCAGATCACTGGCCAGTTGGGAAGCAACAACCTGTTCATCAAAGCAACGCAGACGCTCGATAAGACTGCTGAAAAATTGTTGTCGCTCCTGCACGGATTTCAGTGGCAGCTCAAATAGAAAGGAATGTATTAAAACGAATTCATGATTGAAATACGGATGTAATAACACGGCCGACAGCTTAGGACGCATCTCAGTGTTCTGATGCTTCAAGTGTGTTCTGCAATATTCCCGAAATTCCAGTACATGCGGTGTGCCCGCCGTGTTATTGCTATCCTTACACTTATCCAGAATTTGTTCACAAAGTGTGGCAAAGGAGAACTGTTCCAAAGCATGCTCCATATTGGCCGTATCGATGGCAAGCGGTTGGCGAAAGCTATGCGACAGCTCCAGCAGTTGTTTATTCAACTCCTTGGCCTTCCAGACGTACTCAAAGCCAGCTAAACGCCAGCTTCCCTTGTCCGTCACATAAACGGATTGTGTGCATATGTTGAGATGTCGTGCCATCGCCTTTTCTATCAGGAATATTAAACTACAGAGTATGGTGCGTAGCCCCAAACACACTTGTATATCGCTCTGTTGTGCCAACACATCATTCAACGGCCTCACGCGTTCCGTGGCCAAATGCTTTTGTCCAGACTGCTCCCATGTGAACATATATTTGAGTATGTACGGATGGCGATATATCATCAGATTCTGTGCAGCACAATCAACGCATTTAGTATCCGGTTTAATTATTTGCTGTTGGTATACTCACCTTTATGGCACGCTCCATTGGCCCTTGGGCGACCCATAGTTGGCCTTTCACTAGAACTTCACCAGTGAATATGGACAGAAGTTGACCACCGCCTCCCTCCTCGTTACACGTTGTTGGTGACTCGGCATTATATAGTGCCCAAAAGTCATTCACCTCGACTGCATTTTTATCAATTATTATACCTTTTAGCTTGCTGCTTTCATTGCCCATTTTTTTTTTAATAATTAATAAAACAAAGTGTGGAAAGTGGCAAAAATTAACATTTTGGGAAACTGTTATTAACAGCAGTCAGCCAATATTTTGCTGCCGTTGGCGTTTGCAACTTTTTTTTTATAAGAATGCTTAAGTTGTAATGTTTTACAAAACTATTGTAATTAAATTAAATAACTGTTCGTTGCTCATTTAAATTAAAACAAGTTAAGTTAAAAACGCCGATAACCAGATATAAATGTAACAGATTCTGTTAAAAACTGCATAAGCCAAACAGCTGAGCTACGTTTGTGTTTCTTTTGATCCCTTTTTTGAAAGAAACTGTCACAAAAATGGTACAACATGTGTAACTTTTTAAATTTTTATTAGTTGCTCCTAGAAAATTATTATATATTTAATTTAAAATAAGTGAATAAAGTCATGACATGTTAACGTATTTCGCGATAATAAAAATAACATTAACAGAACTTATCGTCAACAAGCTATCGCTGGTGCAATGTTAAATTAATGTAGTGCTGCAAATCGCAAATCTCTCGTGTGCTTCATTGTGGAGCAGTGGCTCCCAGTCCCAGACGAAAAGTTTTCGTTTGTATTTGTTTATGTATAAAAAAAAAATATAAAAAGATAAAATGGATTTGTACGACGATATAGACGCAAAGCCGCGTGCCAGCCAAATGGATGGATGGTCATCGGGCATCAAAATGCTACAAACGCAGCTGGCAGTAAAGAAAGCCCAACTGCCGAAACCCAAACCAAGGGATCAAATCAAGAAACCGGTGTGTAAAGCTGTTGAATGTATTTTTAATATATACCAAATGCATATTAATAATAAAATTATATATTTGGATGATCAGCTAATGACACCCGTTGTTAATCTGCGCGCTAAACGTACTACAGACTCGGATAATTTCGTGCCCGTAACAGTGGCTGCCAAAACAATCATCACGAGTACGACGACTCTGGCCCCGGCGCCAGTGTTGGAGAGCATAAAAACAGATGATTGGGACTTCGTGGACGAGTATGATCCGCAGTGGCCCAACGAGTATGAGAAGTTAAAGGACAAGACAAAGAGCAGTGAAAAGCCACGCAACAACAACAACGGCGGCGGCGGTGGTGCGAACAATCGGGAGGAGCGTGATCGAGACAGAGATCGTGATCGAAAGCGTAATCGTAGCGGACGCCGAGATATGCACAATCACGACAATTCGCCCCCAGCGGCGAAATTTAGTGGCTTTGCTCAGCGACAAAGTGATGAGGACAGATATAGTCCACCTGCTCCCGGTTCAGTGGCCAAACAAGGCGGTGGAGCGGCTATTGCGCCACCACCATCACTTTCCATCGACAATGGCGACGGCTCCTCGAATGTAACCATACCCTACTCGGCCAGCTCGGTGGCGGCAAAGATTATGGCAAAGTACGGCTTCAAGGATGGGCAAGGTCTAGGCAAATCCGAACAGGGCATGTCGGTGGCGCTACAAGTTGAAAAGACATCCAAGCGCGGTGGTCGCATCATACATGAAAAAGACGTATTTTTACCTCCACTCGCGGCACCATCCTCACCTCCCCTTTCCCAACTACCAGCTGGAAACACAACGCCGACAGTATCAAGTCCCATTCCTGTAGCTGGTGCTGCTGCCATGCCGCCGCCACCATTGCCAGGCCCACCAGCGGCTGCAGCCAGTGAGCCGGAGCCCAGCATAACCGAAATTATGAAGGCGCCCAGCAAAGTTGTGCTACTTCGCAATATGGTCGGACCGGGCGATGTTGACGAGGAGCTTGAGCCGGAGGTAAAGGATGAATGCAATACAAAGTATGGTGAAGTGAACAGTGTCATCATACACGAGGCATTCGGCACAATTCCTGAAGATGCCGTCAAAATATTTGTCGAGTTTAAGCGCATTGAGAGCGCCATAAAAGGTTGGTTTTATTATTTTTGGCTTTAACATTTGTATAATATTATGTTACTTTTTAGCTGTTGTGGATTTGAATGGTCGATTCTTCGGAGGGCGACAGGTGCGAGCGGGCTTTTATAATTTTGATAAGTTCAAGAGTTTTCAATTAAACTAAGCTAATAAATATTTAAAATGCAATTCTGACTCGTATTTTTATTAGTGATGCCCAATTTTGACCTCTGCTATGGAGCTGTCAGAAAAACATCATGAGTCAAACCAGCGCTGCCAACTTTTTAGAGGAAAAATTGCTGTTTTTGACTTATTTTTTTTTTTGGCGCCAACACTAAATTTAAGTTGTAGGCATTGCAAATTTCAAAATTCGAAAGCTTTGCAATAAATCAATAAGATTTATAAGAAAATTTGAAATTCAAAATTACATAAAAAAATGTAGGAGAAAGGCTACAAATCTGTTTCTAAAAAAATATTTAAAATTGCAGAAAATTCCAAAAATTGTCAACAAAAAATAAAAGGAGGAAGTTTCTTAAAATACCAATTTTGACATTTGAAACAAAATGGTACATTTTGCCAGATCGGAAAATTAAACTGTGGCAAACTTTGGGCCGGGTGGCAGCATCGTCGTGTGTGGGCACCTTACGACGAACCAGTTGTCTTATGACAAAAATATAGAAAAATTAAATATTTATTTGCGTTTTAAATTAGATTGATTATGCAGAATTTGTGATTTGATCAAACCAGAGACTGTCACTGCAAATATAAGCTTGTATAAACAAAGTAAGCGTGTGCCTTTTGAGTGACAACTCACAATAGCCAGTTGTATCGTGTCTAGCATACATATGTAGGCTAGTGAAGAGGTTTGGTTTGAGAACTGAAAACAATTATCGCAAATATTATTCGCTTTCGCTGCGTTGCAAAATTTATTAACAAAAACAACAGAAAAACCAAGGTGAGTTCTCGATGCTGCTCTGTTTACATTAACAAAGTAATTTATTGTGCATTAAAAATCGAAAAACAAGTGCGACTAAAAAAAGTATAAGAATTGTGTTGTGCTGTTTTTTTTCTTTCCCTTTGCGCGAATACATAAGCCAAAGCAAACGACCAGAGAGCAGCAGAACGGTAAATTCTCCAAATGTCAACGACACACAGGCACTTGTAATTAAATTCAATTAAGCTGCAGCTAGTACTTAATTTGTGTATCAATTTTCATACATGTGAAAAAAAACGAAACGAAACAATACGAAACGCAGTCTTGCCACTCCAGGTCGTCCGTCCCCGTGCCCGTCTTCCCCCCTTTCCACTTGTGCCTGCAGCTGTAGTTTTAGTTGTTGTAACTGCATCAGCGACACACACACACGGACAGACAGAGATTCAGAGAAGCAGACAGACGACGGTATGTGTGTGTGTGTTCCATGCCAATCAACAACAAAAGTTTTGCATTGTTCACAGCTTCCCCACGCCCACCGCTGCCCCTTCAATAACTGAAAGAACAACAACAGCAACAAACATCAACTATAGTTAACCATATCCATCAAGCAGTTGTTGTTGTTATCGTTGGGGCTATGGGCCTATGGCTATCGTCGCTCTGCGCTGTTGCTGCAAGGTAAGGGGCCTCCTCACTTCTCTCCCAGCTATGGATTCTGGCTACTTTTGTTGTTGTTACTCTCCTCTCGCACACGCAGTTTATTGCACTATTATTTAATATGGTACAACATATATCGCACGCACATAAATATACATACCATATGTACATATCATGTACGAATGTGTATGTTATTTACATATCTCTCTGTTTCTCTGCTTCTTAGTTCTTCGCCTTCCTTTCCGTTGCGCGTTCCAAAGTGGAGCAGACGCGCCCCAAACTAAAACATATACAAACAAACAAACCGTTTTTTTCGGCGGCCCCCTCCCACACAAACGTACACACATGCACAAGTACTCACTTTTGTTGCCCGCTTCTTTCAATTATATTTTGAAAATATTCTATTTTTATAAAAAAAATTATTTGCTGCCTGCACTGAAGTATGTATAATTTTTTTTTTCGCTATTTACGCATATTGAAATAGATTAAGAATTAAATGATATATTGCCAGAGTCAGCATATCCAGTAAATCAATGGAAATAATTATTCTTTAATGTAGATTAAATTGCAAACATTATTTTAATATCAAACTATTTTGCAAAAACATTACTTAATATTTTAAATTTAATTCCAATTGTAAAAATCTGATATTTCTGAACTTAACCAAAATCAGTTTTATTTACAACAATTTTTCTTTCAAGTGTTAGCAGCTGTTTTATACAATAGATGGTATATACATGAATAGTAATTGATGAGATTTTGTAAAAAATTTTCAAGCAATAGTTTCAATACTCTGAAACATCTGCTCAAGATTTATTTAAGCAGTTTATTTGTCAATTCATTTGGTCAGGTAAACATTGAGTTCAAAATCATGAAATGTCAGGAGTAATTCTCGTATTTCGGTCTGTTAATTTGGGTCACACAATACACAAATTTTGAAACACTCAAATCAAATTATACAAAACTGCAACAACAAATTACAACCGATTAACTTCTACTGTCTCTGTGTAATTCGCACTTTTCAGTTATGGTCTTGGTCAGCAACGAATGGCAGAGTAACAAGGATGACGAGCAGAAATCCAACGTGGCAGCATCAACAGCAGCAACGACAACAACAACCACAACAGCAGCAACTCCAGCAGCAGCAGCTTCTGTGGCTGTAAATAAAGTTAATTCCATTGTCAACTCATCAGAGCAGGAACTAACAGCACGTCAAGGAACTCAAATTCCTGCTGTGGATATTTCAAAACGTCAGCAGCGAATCAATAAGAAAGCTTTAAGCATAATGGAACTAAACCGAAAGACCGAACAGGACCAGCTGCTGTTACGTGAAAAGCACGAGACCGAAGTGTGTGAGCTGCCTACGGAGAACATCAACACGAACATCAACAATAGCAACATTAACAACAGCAATAGTAATATCAATATTAATATCAATAGCAACAGCAACGATGCCAACGACAATCTGGAAAACCAGGAGAACAACAATACAACACCTGCAGACACCTGTGATTCCAATACAAACACCTTGCAGGTATTTTAATCGTTTGCATATGCAATTAATTTGATTGACATCATATAAATCATAACGTTTTCTTTGTTTGATTGAAATCAAAATGATTACATTTCTATCAATTGTAAACATATCAATCTGCAATCGATTTTAATTTCAATACCTTTGTTAAATTTGCCAACTGGGTTAAAACTTCAACAGTATAACTAAGATGACGATCTTCGTCTATCTGTTAATTGTATAGATTCCCGATAATACTAAGGTTTTCTCTTTCGAAAAGATTTTGCCAATCTTATTTTCCTTTATATGTTTCTATTTTCAATTTCGACAAAATTTGGCGTATTAATATCGCAGGTTACAATTTTTATTACTATTATGAGTTAGAACGTTTAATAAAACGTATTTTTGTAAATTTATTATAATCAATTATTTGTCTTCTGTAATATTTTATTTCAATCATGAATTTATATTAATAATGAGTTTAATTTTGGTAAAGCTCTCATTGAAATATTGTAAGAGTTCTTACTAATCTATATATTTTTGTATTATTTGCAGGGTCATCTGGCACAGCAGCAGGTGCAGTTGCATCTGGCTATCAATTCGGTGCTAAATTCCAACAACACAACGACGGGCAACAATCTGTTTAGCTCGATGGGTGCCTTACAAATGCCTAACGAGACGGTTAATGCGTCGGCGACAATGATCAACACGCAGGAGTTGACGCCGGGCGAGGCGAAGATCATCTTGCAGTGTGAGGGTAAATCGCACAAGTTTGAGACGCGTACCATTTCCCTGGCACCGAATCAGGAGTGCAAGGTTGGACGACTCATAGCCAAGAGCAAGGCGAGCGAGGGAAATGCCATATTTGATTGCAAGGTGCTATCGCGTAATCATGCAATGCTGTGGTACACGGCGGACGGACACTTTTGGGTGAAGGATACCAAGTCCAGCAATGGAACATTCATCAATGACAACAAGCTTGGCAATGAGCCTGCCGAATTGCACTATGGCGACACCGTCAAGTTTGGCGTCGAAGTCATTGAGAATTCACGCCAGGAGGTTCATGGCTGCATCATTGCACGCGTCACCCTATTCCTGCCCGACGGCCGGGAAGCCATCTCAATAGAGTCGGATCAGGTGCAGCCGGCGGGACCGAATCGAATTAGTTACGATGAAATTCAGCGACTGAATGCATTTCTACAGGAGGCCTCGCAGCGCGAAAAGATGCTCAAGGCGAAGCTCAGTAATTTGCAGGGTGTCCTCGATTCCACGCGCAAAAGCTCTTTCATGTGCTGGCAGAGCATGATCACCGAGGATCAGCTAATACATAAGATCAATCTGCTTGAAAAGAAGCTACAAATGATGGAGAAGAATGTGCCCGAGAATGCGTTGCGTAACGAGGTGAGTTACAACGTTTATTAAATTTTTTGTAGCATACTTTTGCGAGCACTTTGAAAATTATTAAACCCCTGCTGTAGAGGTAATTATGAATTTGTCACGGAATGGGTAAGGTAATTTATATACATATGCTCTTGATCTGAAAGACAAGTAGATTCAATTCAAATTATTTAACATAAATTTAATTTTTACCTCTTTAATTTATTTCTTTTTTAATTAATTTAAATTATCCATAACTTAACGATATTAAACAAATTATAGTATATTGAATCAAATTTAGTAAAAGCATAATAGTTATTTTTGAGATTTTTGATAAAAAAAAATGGGTTTGCAGTCATTGAAATTTAATTTGTATGCTTTTTTGATACAAATCAACAATCTTTATATTATAATTAATATTTTAAAAATTATTATACATTATTTGATTTGATTTGGCTTGCAGATTGTCAAACTACTTGATGATAAGACCACGTATCAGCTAACTGCCAAAGAGGCGCTGCGCAAGGTCTACCAGGATCGATGTGATGCCATGCAAATGCTGTCCAAGATGGAGATGGCATACACAACCTCGGACAACGAGTGCAGCATATTGCGGGCTCAGATTGTGAACTCAAAGCAAACGCTGCAGGATTTTAATACACGATTGGAGATGCTGCAGTTGGAGTATGCGGAATATAAGCAGGAAACACTGCGCCAGCAGCAAGAGGCTAAGGAACAGGAGGAGCAACGACTAGAACAGCTTAAGGAGCATCTGAACGGGCAGGAGATTGAAATGGAACAGCTGCGCCAACAGCTGATGCGACTGCAGCAAACAAAGGCTGAATACGACAGCGAACAGGCGCTGCAGGAGCAACAGGCGCTGGAGCAACTGAATGCAGTACTTGACATCGATGACGATGACGACGACGACGATGACGAAGATGACGATGAGGATGACGACGACAATGATGATGAGGACGAGGTCAAAGTAGCTGGCGACCAGAAAAAGGACGCTGACGATAACGAGCCGCAGCTTGAAAATGATAAACAAACGACTCCAAGCAAACAAAAATCGGTAAGTAATTTCGTTTAATTATTTGTGGACCTTAATGGATTTGACTTAAATTGCAGAGCAAAAAGAGGAAACGACAACAGAAGGAAAAATTTGAATTAATGCACAAAGTAGTGCGCAAGGACACAATGATGAAGTGGCTTAAGAATTCGGATCTCAACAAGGGCGCAGACGGCGGTGATGTATTAAATGCCATAGTGAATAATGCCGACTCTGGCGATGAGGACAATGATGAGAAGCAACAAAAGGAACGGGCATCGCCAACGTCAGAGCTTAGTGCGGGCACCAAGCGGGAGACGGAAGCTGAAACGGCCAGCGATGAGTTTATACACAAATCACCCAAGCACACGCTGCTCAATGGCATCCAGGAGGCGACACATGGCATCCACAAGCTGGAAACTCAGCAGACGCTGATCCATCGTGGTGTAGAGGATGCAGATTTGCCACAAGAGCATGCAATCGATATGCTGCAAGAGGAATGTACATTCTACAAGCAGAAATCACTCACACTGACCAATGACATTGGCGAGCTTCAGGAGCAAATGAAGTTGCTTCGAGAGCAGCTAGCATTGCAACAACAGCAGCAGCAACAACAACCACAACCCCAAGAAATGGAGCACAGTTTCAGTGGTACGGACGCGACAGAAGAAGAAAAGGAGCAGCTAGAACCGAAAGTTGCCAAGGATGTTGATGGCGAGCTATCATCAAGTTGGCGAGAAGAACTTAACACCATTGACAATGAAGAGCGCGAAGAGGAGCTAATCGTGTACAAGGAACGCTTGGAGCTATCAGAGATGAGCAATCTCCAACTACGCGATGAAATCTCAAAGCTGCGCCTCAAACAGCCCATCGGCTATGACAATCTGCTTTATCGCCGTGCCCTTCCCTTGGGCGCAATGGTGCTGGCCGTGATTATTTATTTCCTGACCACCCGAATCTAAAATAACGCCCATACACTCACACACTCACTCACTCACATACCACAGCATCAACCACAACAACAAAAAACGTCGTACCTAATGCAAAACGAGATTCAATAATCATATATACAATACATACTACATCATGTTGGGTGGGGGCAAGTGGAGTGAATGCAACAAGAAACTGGTGTAAAGTATGCAAATCGGATTGACGCAGTTATACAGTTACATATTTATATCTATATACATATATACTTATACATTTATAATCGAGCTTTACTCGCTAATTTGTATTCTGTTCTTAACCGCAATTAATATTTGGATCGCAAAATTTTTAGTCGTAAATTTGAAATGAAACGAACAAAAAGAAAAATGAATAACGATAAAATGAAAAACCGTAAATAACAACAAACACGAGGATAGTTAATTTGAACTTAATTTTATTTAAAGCAATTCTCTTTTATGATTTTTTGATATGAACTATTTTGATGGTGCGATGATCTAAGTATGAGAGCCTTCGACTTGTGTACAAATCTAGGAGAGCAGAAGCACTAGAAACCAGCTGGCGGCGAAGCATTAAGTTTAGCATTAAGTTGCAATTATTTACCATTACCAGCTATGTTTTATAAAACTATATTTACGTATTCTAAATGTTGATTTATGTACTATATTTAGTTGATTTTATTTCCGTCGTCCCTTTGTAAGCGAACGTGCGTGTAAACAATTATATTTTCCGAAGTGAAACGAAACAAATATGAAAAATGCTTGCGATATCACAAATAATATGTGAAAAAAACAATATCCCTATAAATGTATGTAAAAAAAACAAAAACAAGTAAAACAAATGAATAAACACACAACACTATAATGAAACAATGTCAGAACCGCGTTTGCTTATCATAATTAGAAATTTATTTTGATTAAGTATGATTCAAATCATTTTTTAGCGCCAGTTTCATGCGTTACGTAATGCATTTGGAATAACGTAAGCTTAAATAAATGTTAAGTATTTTTTTTTCCAAAGTTGGCAGCACTAGTGAGCGGGAATGCAAATTTCAAAATGATTAAACTTTGAAATAAATTAATAATTTGATGAAAATTTAAAATTCGAAGTTAGACAAAATTAAGGTAAACATTTTAATGAAGGTTTGAAGTTCGTCAGCAAATTGGGAAAAAATTGTATTCTGAAAAAAATTAAATATCAAAAAATCGAGAAAATTTTGTACAAAAGTGTTGGAAAAATTTTAAAAACTAGCATAAAAAAATGGGAAAAATGAAAATCACCCAATTTTGGAAATGTACTTGTTTTTTTTAAGTACCAGAAATCAAACCAGATCTGGAAATTTTGCAGAGTGGCAGCCTTTTCACCGGGTGGCAATCTTCCACACCAGTTCCGGCAAGTTCTTAGGGGGAACAATAGCTGTTTCTGTCTAAAGAGCATCTAAATTTGTTATTGTGGTCAGATTTGCACAGTTTTACCAAAAATATTAATAGCAAAACTTTGCTGATTATATATTTAAAATAGCCAAATTTCCAGCTAATAGCAATTTTGAAATTTTTCTAGCAAACGAATTCTGAAAATAGCCAAATCTAGCTATAAACTAGCTAAGTTGGCAACAGTGCAAGACTACTAAAAAAAAAGTTAGCAGCACTGAAACTATATTTGGGAACTCAGCAGTCGGTCGGGTTTTCTATGGTGCGCACGGTTGCTTGAGCGGTGTAGTTTTCTTTTATCTTTGGCATTTAATCAAGTACATAAATTAAATTGTGTGAAAAATATTAATATTAATCGTTGTGATTTCTTAAACACAAGTTCTAAGTGGAAAAGAGTGTTAAATACAACGAGCTAGACAAAGCGAATCTTCTATTTGCAGTGTTAGCTAGAGATGAGCGATATTGTGATTTCTTGAGTCACTGTGTCAATTGTACTTGTGATTGTGCTTTTCACACATCGGTGACAAGTTTCGATCGAAAAGAAATTGGCAAATGAAGATAGTTGAATGTCTGTTACTTTCGGTTTTTAAGTACTTGTGAAAAGTCACAGGTACACAATTTAATTCGCTCATCTCTGGTCGTGTGAGGTGGGCGTGACGCTTGTCGACGGCTAAAGCGCGACCAAAGTGAAATGCACAGAAAGACTGGATTAAAAACAGTAAAATAAGAGCGCTGCAATAGCTTCAAGTATTATTGCAAAATAGCATGTTCTCTATCTCTCTATTTTGTGTTTCCAGCTAAAGGCCAACAAAATCGCAAGTTGTGCATGTGTTTTGTGATTGTGAGTGAGGAGTAAAGTAGAGGCGGCAACAACAACGATTACAACAACAACACCAACGACAAACCACAACGAGAGAGCGCAACTCTGTCTCTGCCTGCAGATGTTGTGAAAATAAGTAGCCGAAAAATAATAAAAAAAAAGCAATAAGAAAACAAAAGCATAAATAAAAAATAAATTAAAAACTGCTTTGCTGGCTTAACGGACTTCACGTCGTTGTCTTTATTAAAAAAGGTAAGGCCCCCATAAATAATGAATGCATGGAAAATATTGCAAAACTTGACATTGCCGTGCAGCACAATAACAAATGTAGGCAGCAGAAAAGAAAAAAGCATTTACTGCTTATGTATGCGTTACTGTGTGTGTGCGTACTGTGTGTGTATGTGAGTGTAAGACAGATAAGCCGCATTCTTTGATAATAACAGCTGAAGTTGCGTAGTCGAAGTCAGTGTGTCACACTGACGAATCAGCAATGCAAGAAATGCACTTTGGCTAAAAATATAACTGGGATTTTAAGAAGTGAATATATCGATGGCTTATTAGCTGTTACACCTGAAATCGAATATAGGAATGCCATTATTAAAGTCTCTTGCCCAAATTAATAAGAAGCAGCAACAATCTCTGGTTTTGGTAACGAACTTGTTTTTGCCTTAAAAAACCGCAACCAATAATAATTAATTTATTTAAGATATCTTATTTGCAAAGTATTTTTTTTTCTTATAAATATTTTGCGCCACTTATCAGAAGTAAACATTCAACATTTATAGTCAATTCCTCTCATTCTCTTGCTGTCTGCTCAGTGGTTATCTTCAAGCTGACAACCTCTCTTTTTGTTCCTTCTACACGTTTCGCGTTCGTTGCTTTGCGCGTATCTTCTAATTACACAGCACAACTTAATGAATTCTTTGCTTTGTACAGTTTGAAAGTTTTCTACATATTTGTGAAACTGTGTGTGTCTGTATGATTCATAACGGTTAACATGCTTATTGGCGTTTGCCTTTTGTCGCCTTTAATCGCAAGAATACATATGTGTGCTTTTGCTTTGTCAACATTGTTGCCCAGCATCATTTGACAGCAACAATGCCAATGAACTTTTCTCGCAAAACTTTCACTTGCCCGACCCATTGAAAGATAAATGGCATAAGATAGCCGCAGCCAATTGGCTACTATCCATGACGTGCCACGCACGCAGCCCCCAAAATAAATCGAAACAGTCAATTAAAAATGACAGCGCAACGATTGCGAAAAAAAAGACTGAAAAGCAATCAAAAACAAAATAAAGCAAAAAAAAGTAATGAACACATTATTGCTTATAAAACACCCACACGCTGATCAGCCGGCGACTGTGACGTCATAGAACGCGAACCAAATTTGGCAACTTGCCAGCAACTTACATTCACATATGTTGCTAAACACGCCGATCAAGACAGAGTGACTGGCAACATGAATGTTCATATGCATGTTTATTTAGCAACATTTCATGACTGCGTCTTGTGGGCTTTGTTGCATCATGGCGTTAAATGACAGACAGATGCTGCAAGATTATCATACATAAATATGCTGCGAAAAATTAACAAAATGAGCAGCTGTTGATAAGGATGATGATGATGACGGGAGCTCGAGATCAGATTACCTGACGCTTAGTGGAAAAGTGTGGGTGATAAGCAAAGTTGAATCACAACGACTGCCAGATGCGCTTCTTCTACGTCTCCTTCTTTTCCCTGCTTAATCCTTGGTGGCGCCACAGTAATAAATTACAGTCTTGTTAGCTTTGGCCATGTACAAATTTATATAGTGGCAACAACAAACCACATGACGTCACTGACCGCACAGTTCAATGCCTGTCCCCAGACGCCGAAGTCCCCCCTCCCCTTTTTTTTTGCCTCTTTTGCCCACACCTTGACAAACTACAGTGTTGCCAAAACAGCTTTTTTCCCCGTCAAATCTGACGGTTTTTTTTAAAGTTCAATTGTGGGATAAAAATAAATCGAAAACCGTGAACACTGAGACTTCTGAATTCTTTTTAAATATCCTCACATTTATAGGTAAAACAGAAATTTGCAGGATGAGTATTGATTAGCTACGATGAGTTTATAATCATAATAAGATTAAACTATGTTGTAATTTTTTTAATTTTAAAAAATATAACTTTTTACATTGGCTATTATTATAAATTTATAAACAAAGTTTTAGTGATTTTAACGACAATTACTAAAAGATTAGAGATTTTTTTCGGAGATATTTTCATAGTCATCAAAACTGGCGTCCATAAGTTAATTTCAAATTTCAACAAAATAAAATCTATACAATAAATATATTAATTTCATAATTATTTTGGGCCTCCTTCTTTATTTTATATATGAATTTAATTTAATTCAATCAATTAAAACTTTTATTGTCTTACAACAAATATTTTAAGGGCAAATAAAGTTGGAACAGGAACAACTGCAATTGGTTTTCGTTGTTTTTGGTAATTATCAATTTGAAGTTTCCTTTTTTTTTTTGCAAATCTAGATATTTTTTCACCTTTTTTCTTTTAAATCCAATTGCTTTTGCTTGTTAAAGTATGGCAACACTGGCATACTATTTCAAAGCGCTTCTCGACAACCACTTGAGTCTGAAGCATACATTTAAGCTAAAGCGTATATCAAAAGTAAAGAAAGAAAATACAACAACAAGCAGCAATAAACAATGCAAAGTGAGGCGACTTTTAGCACATTTTTTTGTTTGTTTTAAAACCAAATGGTGCACCAATATGAGTTGCACTCTTCCCACCCACTTATCTAAACAGATTCGAATTTCAATGAATTGCAACTGTTTTTATTTCTTTATTTCTCATCAGCAGCTGCTGATCATGTTGCAAGCCCACACACACACACCCAAATACAGTAGGTATTCGGATATGCGCCTCATGTCAACTTTCACTGAGTATAGCATAAAGCGTTTGTTTTAATTACACCCGTTGCTTCATTTAATATTGCTTATTTTCTTTTCTTTTCTTCAACGATTTTGCAAATTTTTGATAGCAGCTCAACTCGAAAATTTAATACAAACAATCTTATTTGAATGTCTTCCTTTTGCTTGGAAAGTTTTAAATAGAAAGTCGACAGAATGTGTGCAAATAAGGTTGTTAATTAGTTGAGCTGAGCCAAACATTCGATAGGTTCGCAGAATTCCCCAAAATGTGCCAAACAAGCTACTACTATTAACAATTTACAGTTAACAGTGACAATACAATTTACATGGAATTCCCTTATCAGTAAGATAAGTTAAGTAAATTTTTTTTTTAAGTTTAGAATACATTTTACAAATGCATAAATATTGATAATAAGTAGCATTAACTAATAAGTTCCGCTTTTCTGGCTTTGTTAATTAGAAAATTTGATTTTGTTATTCCTCCATAACTATTGAAATAATTAGAAACTTTCTTGCATATCAAAAATAAATATAATTGCTATTACTTGTGGCTTTACAGTAGCTGCAAATCGTTTAGAGTTTTGTTCTTCCATTTTCTTGCAGAAATATTGTTTTAATTCCTTTGAATGCGATAAACGCGTGGAACAGAAACTAAATTTATCGTTTAAATCAGATATTAATTATAAATACGCATAATGTGTGTGTAGGTGTTAGCGGTAGACTGTACTATTCATTATTGTTATCAAGGTATATCAATGTATAATTATGCTATGTATCATTGTCACACTTAGTATTACGTTCCCTTTGCCCTTTAGCTCCAACAAAAAGCCACAGAAAAATTTGTTAACACACAAAAATTTGTTTTGGCTCTGTATTCCAAAAACTTGTTTTTTTTTATTTTTTTTTAAATTTTATTTACTTTATGTTTAGTTTTATTATTTAATTAAGTGATTTAAGGTATCTATGCCATTTTTAACAATTAGTTTGACTTTAATGATCTGTAACCTATTTTGAGCTGTTCAGTGCAGTATTATTTTCAAGAATAAAAATGGAATTCAAAATTTGTTCACCATTTTCCTTTAGAACTTTGACCTGGAAAGTATTCCATAAGGAACTTTATGAAAACTGGAATTTATTGATATACAGAATTATTATAAGTAAGATGGAAATCCCCTCAATTGTGAATCGATGAAATTCCTTCGACTCTCCACTTGTTTATTTGCATATATTCTATATAAAAAATACATGTGTTTATCTGCTGATGAAACAAGAATCAAGTAGAAAGCGAGGCAGTGATAAGTGTCTGTAGATAGAGGAAAGAAAGGGGTGTAAAGAAACAGTAGCTACTGTTTATAAAGCAGCTTGACGCAATAATAATCAAATGTCAAATGGTCTGCACACAGATGTTCTTCTACTCTCCCTTCTTTCTCGTCTCTCTTCTCTACTCTTTGCGTGCCATTTCAAATATGTTTTGCTCTTGCCTATCAACATCAATAATATTAGCAACAACAACAAATAATAATTACTATAACTCTAATCTGCTTTTATTTTTGGCCCCACTCAAGTGGGCAACTCTATTATTTGGTGCTTTTTGACGACCTTGCGATGGAATTGGAACTGGAAATGAAACCAAAATGAAATGAATTCACGTGTATGCAGTCGTCTGCTAATGAATTAAACATGAAAAGCTGCCAAATCGATTTTCATTTATTTAATAGGTCACAACAGCAACAACACACAACAAAAACAATAACAATAATAAGAAATGGCAATGAGAAAATGCGAAGAAGACAAAGAAGCACGCACTTTTTCTCAACATGTTGAGCAACATGCCATAGCAACATTTAAGCTGCGTGGCAACATTTCATTTTAACGTTAATGGTTTTGAAAATGCCTAACATGTTGCCTAACATATAACATAATGTTAGAGTTACCAGAAGCTCATATGACTACCATAATGTTAACATTTTCTTAAATCGCCTTATTTGGAACTGGTCTACTTTGTAAGTTGGCTGCAATTCAAGTGATTCGAGTTAGGCAAGCTCGACTGTACCGGCAAAAGAGAAGACAAGAAGACCAGTAGAAGCAAACCGGCCCAACCACTTGATACAAAGTTCAAGGACACTTTTGTAGTCTGCACAGCGCAAGTTGCTTGAGTTACACTGGTTGTTGTAGTTGTTGTTATTGCTGCTGCTGTTACAATTTTGTAGGCGACTCTTGCAAGTTTTTTTTTTTTTCTGCGTTTTAAGACATGTGAAAACTGTCACTTGGCCGTTAGGCAAACACTCTCAGAGGGCCGTTAGACGACACCCGTTTTGTGCACTTGTTCAACAAAGTTGAACCCCTAAAGTTTAACTTTTACTTTTAGTTGACGCTTTTTAGGGAAAATGCAAGGCCAAAGTTTATATTTAGGGCTATTAGTTCTTAGAAAAGTGAGAAAGTTTCCCTTCATAAATTAAATTCAAACAGTTTGAAACACATAGTTTTAATGCAAAATTTGTTTCTCTACAGAATTGTTTACGCAGTTTAGTTTTAAGATTGTTCAATCAAATTCATTTCCTGTGTATGCAAAAAAATTGATTGCACTGATGTGGATTAAAAAAGAAAGGAATTTCAAAATTGTTAACTGTCTTAAGTGGGATTTAAGACTGTACAACAAAATCTGTTCAAACATTATATGTATTCATTTAATCGTTAATTTCAACTTGAATATATTTCTTAAAGTCACATTTTATATAGTAAATTATTTTAAATAAATACTAAGATTAAGGGGCACAACTGAGTTAGTTAAGCCTTTAGATAAACTAACAATATCATTTAAGATGATTTGTAAAGAGAAAAAATAAAAATCAATAATCTCAAACTTGAATAGTAACTAAAACGCTTTAACAAGTTGATTGATTTGAATATTGAAAGTCAGAGACAACAAAAATATTAAATAAAATATTATTAATATATTAAATATTCAAAAGTTTCAAATCAAAACAGGAAAAGAATATATCAAAATAAATATATTAAACACAACCATTTGTTGTGCTTATGAGTGTATATATATATATGCATATATTTATATAAATACTTTTTTACCACTGTGCCGAAACTAATCACAATGTACAATTTACAGTTACTTTGTTCCATCCCTGTGTTGTTTCTTTGTTTTTCCTGCACTTTCGAGCAGTGAGTGTCAGGTGTTCGCAGAAAGCTGACGAGCATTAGCTTTGTCTGCCTTTCTTTATACTTATGTATGTGTGCGTGTGCTTGTGAGTTTGTTGTGTTGTATGCGGCTTTTAACCCTTGGCCCTTGGCAGCAGACCAGACCAGATCCGACCAGACAGCGAGGGTTGCTGCTGTTGTTTCTTCATTAAACTTGCACAAAACGCTCATAAATCTCACACTTGTCAGTTGGGTGCGGATTGCATCCGAATGTTGTTGTGTCTCCGTCGAATTGTTTCTTCCTTTGTGCCCGATTAACTTTCGACCGGTTTCGTCATTTAATGTTGGATGTTGAAGTGTCGACGCCACTTGAACACATGGTGCACAGGAAAGGAAAAAAGTTGCATTCCCCAGCTGCCCACACCCCCGCATTTCCCCGCTTTTATAATCCCACAACCTCCCCGCCTCCCCAAAACAGCTGTCAAGTGTCGGAAGTCTGAGCGTATCTTTTGGCCCTCGGGACTGTCGGACTGTCCCACCATTGCCAAGGGCAACTGTCACGTTGCGGGCTGTTCTTCCAATTCTTTTTGTTGTTGTTTTTCCTGCTGGTTCTGATACCATTTTCGTTTATAGCCTAATCAGCAAACTAAACACGTTTGCGGCTTTCTCAACAATTTGCCGGGGTCCCAATTTTCATTACAATTACCTGAGGCCCCCAAAACAGTTTCCATCATCTCCTCTCCTCCCCTCACCTAACCACTCCGTCGCTTACATTCCCATTTTATGGCCTCCTGTTTTTTCAATGGAACATCGCACAACATTTCTATTTCTCTTTCCATTTCGACCATTTTCTTGTTTGCCTGTTCTCTAGCTTTTGCCATCTACTTTGCACAAAGCCAAATATTGATTAATTTGTCGTTGGAAGAAAGCAAAACACATAAAGAATACAAGTAAATCTAAAACATTCGCTGATGCTAGACTATGAAATACCCTGTGACT
Organism: Drosophila innubila; assembly: GCF_004354385.1. Lineage (NCBI taxonomy): Eukaryota > Metazoa > Arthropoda > Insecta > Diptera > Drosophilidae > Drosophila > Drosophila innubila. The sequence continues at coordinate 16,919,148 of NW_022995372.1, read as the reverse complement.
AGCTTTCAAGTAACCATAACCATTAATTACTCATTTGCTTAAAAATCTAACTACTTAGAAAAATATTGGGCTTTCGTAATGTTAAAAAAAAAAGTTTCAATCTATAATTTGATTTTATATAAATAATAAATATATTATACGACCTTAATGGAGTTTTATGGAAAAATTAGGGACCTTGAAAACTGCAAATAGTTGTCAATGTTGTTTTTTTTTTTTAATTATTCTTGTAAGTTGTAAAATCAGGGGAAAGTTAAATCATTGCACATTTAAATTCATTTTGTATTGTGTCAAGCAACAAAAACGTGCTAAGAACTAAGGAAGTCCCTATTTGCATATTTTCATTGATAATGTATATAAATAATCGGTAAATTGATTTTAAAGTTTTCTAACGATCCACCATTCATTGTATTTATGGCGATAGTTTAAGTCCCATTTTAAACCCTATATTAAGTTTTAATGTCCATCATTATTTACTAGGGAGATGCAAAAAATGTAGAGAAACAAGTATTAAATAGAGTTCATCAGTCTTCTACGTTGCCAATTGCTTATACCAGCTGTTTTGTGGGGCCAAGTGTAAGTGTATGCAATAATTTTGTGGATCATTTCGATTGCGTGGCATTTTCATTTTTCCGGCCTCGCTTTTCACTTCAGCTCTCTTTTTCTTATTCTTTATTCCATGGCATATTTGGTTGGCCCATTAATTTGACGCTTGAGTGCGTGTAAATCTTAATTAAACAACTTTTATGAACTATGAAAAATTGGCAACAACAACAATATTAAACACGATATGCCATAACTTTTATGATGCTTTATTTTCTTAGCAGTTGTCTCTGTGGTTTTTTTCTTCTTCATATTGTTGTTATTTTTGTGATTTTGTAGTTTTTATTTTTGGGTGCAACAACCGGAGACTTTTCGCTGTCCGGGGCGCACCTGTTCAATGGCCAGACAAAAAAGAAAACGAACAAATAAATAGAGACAAACGCGTGCCCCTCAGCTGTCTGTCTCTATCTCTCTTTCTCTTTCTCTCTCGCTCTCGCTCTTTTGTCAACCAAGTTTGGCGAATGTGCGGCAGAAATATAATAAACATATAGTTAGACTTATTTTGCAACCATTTAAGGCAATTGTTATTGTTATTCGTTTGTTTGACAAGTGAAATTCAAATTTAAATGCAATTTTTTGTTTAGTAAGTCGAGTCCTCAACTCAATGCTAGTACAAGTGGGTAGCTCTAAATTGGGTAGGGTGTCTTCTCCATGTCTGTGTGACTGCGTAGGCAACGTCAACTGATATGACAACAACAACAAAGAGCAATTCAACGCGACGCCAACGCACATATTTCCTGTGCCGGCGGCTTATCGATTTCTAGTTTGACGTAGTAACGATTCCAATTGGTTATTATTATTATTCCATTCAGCATAGGGATGTTCACTTTCCACTTTCAACCAATATTGTTTTCACCTATCAACAATTTTCATAGAAATTTAAAACAAGTTTCTATTAGCTTAAAGAACAACAAAATTAAAGCTCTAATTGCGACTCGTGATGGCGCGTGTAAATTGATCTACATTTGTTTATGAATCATAGCTAAAAACATATTAAAAAAAAAAAAAGTATCAAATGCACTAAATGAGAACAAACTGAATAAGACTATCGTGCCACTTATAAGCTTAAATCGTGGCTTAAGTAATCGATATAAATTTTAAAAGTGTGTTTCAACTGTTCAAACGGTAAGAACTAGAAGGCTTCAATTTTCACAGCTGTTTCGAAAATTAATTCTGCTTTATTATTTTGGGGAAAACAAATCAATTGCATGAGTTGAATAGAAATTGAATAAGCTGCTCATGAATTTGATGAGCATTCAATAAAGAGAAACTTAAATAAAAAAAAGATTTTGAACTTTTTTTTTCTATTCTAAAGTATCTTTCTATGCGATTTAAAAGCTTTTTTTTGCTCTCTATTATCTATCAATTCCGACAATGATAACAATAATACGTTTTTAGTTTATTTTTTTTATGAAACTTTCCAATTGTAGCTGATACGAGTATCTGCTGATTGCGTAAATCGAAGAGCAACGAGATCCAAAATGAAAAGTTATTAAAAGTTTGTAAAAAGAGAAAAAAACTCAATTTATTATAGAGCTAAGTAGCTGCTGCTTAGCAGGTGAACAAAAGAAAGTGTTTAAATTGATTATTACGCATTGTTTCTTTTGTTTTATTTTCCCACAATTAGGAACGCTCTCCAAGCTTGAAGGTTATAAAGAAAAGAGATACGCGTATCTAAAAGCTATTAAATGCAGTTATCGCACTGTGAATACCCCTAATGCCGGCGACATTGATTTGTCATAGTTTTCCCATTGCATTTGCAAATGTCATCGTTTACGTTTTCAATAATTTGGTTTGAGATTTTGGCCTCACAGCGAAAAAGGTCAAATGGCTTTTTTTTTTTTTTGACGTCGTCGTCGTCGCCTGAGCAACCAAACAAAATGCCAAATGTCATGCTCAATGGAACAAAAGAGAAACAACTTGGGAACCGCTGCACTTGGTGGCCAACGGTTCTGACCCACTTGGCACTAAACGCAACTGCAAAAACAAAAACAAGAAATCAACAAATACAACACGGCATTAGGCCAGGCCAGGCCAGATAGAGGATAGACGTATTCAGTTCAACCGCAAAGCTACGCTTATAAAGATGACGACAGCTTTTTGCAACAAACGAGCGAATGAGCCTGGTTCTTTAGAGGATTGGCAGCGACATTCATTAAGTTAATTACCTGTGTGGCTATGCGCATTTGTTGGCGGATCTGGGCATCGCCCTTGTAGACCAACTCAAGTCCTAGACACGCCTTCTCCCAAATAAAAGTGGCGTCATAACAACACACAGCGCACTCCTTAATGAGGTAATGGAGCAGTCATAACTTTGGGGCATAAATTTCCATTTGGCTGAAGAGAAAGGCAGGCATAAATGTTGCCGCAACATGCCACAGCAACATGGCAACAGCTACAGCAACAACAAATCGTACAACAAATATCGTAATTCAAATTTATGGCCTGACACGCGAATCCCATCGAAAAAGCACAAGAAACTGAACGTCGATCAAGCTTAAAGTGTGTGCGAGTGTGTGTGTGTGCGTGTACGTGAGTGTGGTTGGGAGGAGGTGTGCGAGATTTGGTAGAGGCACAACACAACACGTCTTATGTATAAAACAAAACAAGATATAATACATAAATCTACTACCTTTTTGTGCACATAACCGAAACTGAATACACTCAATTTGACAATAATTGATATCGAACAATGCTATCGATGTTATTTGTAGATATAGTCGTGGTTGCAAAATGCACATATATTTGTGTAAAATGAAAGAAAATTTACAAATTTGTGTATATTTTCTAGTTTAGTGTGATTTAATTAAGGGAAGTTCAACTATATTTTCTTCAAGCCTATAAATGCGAAGTGCCCCTAATGACTTATCAGTCGAAAATAAAAACAAAGTTATATATATATTGTGTACAAGAAAACAGCTGTCAGCTGCATTGTTCAATTTCCTCATTGAAGAGTATACAACACCCGGAAACTCAATACAAAGCTGATGATAAAGTCATTATAGTCGTTATGGGCGTTAGGGTATATCAACGGCTTGCAACATGGGACCGACTAACTGACAATGGGCAAAAGGCGAAACGTGCCAGTGAAGAATAAAAATGATGAAAAATAAAAATGCTTATATAAAAAATCATAAACGAGCTTCAATGAGCACCGAGTTGTGTGAGTGAGAAGTGAGATACTCATACTTATGGATGCGCTGACATAACCCATGGTTCACTTTGAGGACCGACTCGAGGCAGGGGCAGGGACAGGGACAGGGGAGGCAACTGACTCATTGAACAGCTATGGACGTGGATGGTAACCAGACGAACCACAGGCGTAGTTGGAATTCAATTGGCAATGATCGCTTAATGACAACAATTTCAATAATTTGCACAGACTGTGACGTGGAATGTTGGGTTATTGTTGCCGTTGCCGTTGCTTAAATGAGTTGGAATGAGATGCGCCAGAGCTTAAACGAACTTGACAGTGAGAGAAGAGATTTCTGATTGCTCTCGCAACTGTATAGCGTGACAGCAAGCTATAAAATTCTATATGCACAATAGATCCATAACTGGCAACTTAACCTCAGCCGACACCTGTTGTTGTCTCGATATTTATTTTGTATAATTTATTAAAAAGTCTGTTGAAATTTGACATGGTAATTGATCAATTTTTTTTCGCCTTGTTTGGCCTTAGCGACTAGTAAAAATTCTAAATTGAATTATAAAACACAATTTTTCTTAAAAGTTATTTTTTTTATAGTGCAAAGCAGAAAAAGTTGCCTAAATTTGTAAAGTTTTGGTTAGTTTTCTTTATTAAATTTAGCTTTAATTTATTACCGTAAGATCTGATAAGATTTATCTTTAAAATTGTCACATTTTATAGTCATCATTTGAACTTGTCTTTAAAGCACCTAGACTGTTTTTAAAGTGTCGATAGTTTAAGTTAAGCACAACTTTTAGCTAAAGATGTCTGAGCTCATACAGACTTTAAACCGAAGTGAGCTCTACGATATGGACATCGATATGGATACGGACATGGAACGCCCGTTTAATGTGCTTGGTGTGTCTATTTTATGTACTTTCTCTAATCCTTTCTCGCCATCGTCTCTCTCACCTTTTTTGTCGGGTTCCTTAGCCCTTATGGCGTCATATCAAAATTGTTTAGCTCGATGTTGAGGTGTCCGTAAAGTCAGCACTTTATACGGTATGCCGCTCAGTTAACGGTAAATCGGTCAACATCGTGGGGTCATCATTGGAATCTAGTGCACCAAGTCAGCGAGTCAGTGAAGCAAACAAACCTCTCAATGTGGAAAATATGTGGTTGCAAACAATTTACGTAAATTAGCGCAATTACAGCTGGCATTCTGCCTCGTTGTGCTTGTGTATCCGTCAGATACTTTCTAGTCTACAAGCGGAGCCAATGAAACCGGTTTGTCTTTTAGAGTTTCTGTTTCTGATTTCAGTTTACAGTTTGTTGTTGTTGTGAGCTGATTTATAGACCCTGTACTTTCAAGTACAAATGGGTCTGTTAAATTTATCAATAGATAAATGTGCGTATTTCATTGGGTTTCTGGAAAAACCGCTGCAAATCTACAGTTTGAGTACAGGATCTCTCACAGTCGAGTTCTCTCGACTTGTTTGATATTGTATTTTGCTAGAAACGTCAGCAGAACACACAAATATGTACTTAGTTAAAATACAAATAATGGAGAGAAAACATTTTTCATAAGCACACACTCATGAGACAGCAGCATTTGAACTAAACGTTGATTAAAAGTAGAAATTATAAATGAAGATGTCAAGTATATATTAAAATAAAAACTAAATAAAAACAGACTAAAATCAATCTGTATAAATATAAAGTGGATGAAGACAACAAGAAACAAAAACAAGCCTTAAATATATTTAGTTATCTATTTCTTGTTTCATATATTTTTCAGCATGGAAGTCCAAACCGTGAATAGCCTGCACAGCACAGCCGCCCTATTATCATCATTGCAGGTAGCAAATAGCGCCAGTCCAAATGGAACGCCTAAGAAGAAGGGTGCCGCCAATGCGGGCGCCTCATCCGCTAAGCAATCCTCCACAGAAGCTGCCATTCTCGAGCAGCTGAGCAAGCAGCAGCAACAACAACAACAGCAACCACAACCAGAACAGAAACAACTGGAGTCGGGAAATCACAGTCGCGACTGCGATAGTCCAGCCAGTTCAAATTCCGAGTTGGAAAAGGATTTCAATGAGTTGAGGGATTTAAATGGTTCACTCACTGGCAGCGGCAGTGTTGGCAAATCAAATGGTTCAATAAGCGGCGCCTCTTCGACCAATTCAGCGACACCTGGCGGTGGTGGTGGTGCAACTGCCACTGTTCCCATCTTAAATGGCAGCCCTCAGACAGTGGGCGCTGCTGGAGCGGCACAATTGAAGAAACGCATCTCAAGCAGCCGGGCACCGACCCGTAAGGCACATCGCATTAAGTTCTATCGGAATGGGGATCGTTTCTATCCCGGCATCACCATACCTGTGTCCAATGAGCGATATCGATCCTTTGAGAGCCTCTACGAGGATCTGACACGGCTGCTCGAAGAGAATGTCAAGATTCCAGGTGCTGTGCGAGCCATCTACACCATGTGCGGCAAAAAGGTGAGTACACGGAATCACCTTTTCAAACTGCATCAACCAGAGCTATTTTCGGCACGCCGAATATATGATATCCTTTTAGAACTTTGTATTTAGTTGTGAATGCTTATTTCTATGACAGTAGTCCGATTTTAGCCAAAATTACCAGATTCAGGAATTCTTTAAGTCTCTAACAACAAAATATCACTTCTTATTGTTCCTTTCCCAATCTCAATATCTCTTAAACGTCAAACAATTTATTGAACGATTTTAAAACTGATTGAATTTAAAGAAATTAATTTTGAAAGTTAAAAATATGTTATAAAACACAATTTTCAATTTATTTATTTGCAATATATGCTTATATAGTAATTATTAATACTGTTGACTGTCACTAAACTTGTGAGAATAGAAGCTGCTGTTGAGTTATTATTAAAGTGAAATAATAATTTCATTCTAATTTGATAACAGTATTGATGCAAATTTTTGTTCCACTTAATAATGTGCATATATTTTTGTTGTTCGACTAAAAAAGTTTAAAAGAGCACAGGACGTTTTAAAAAATTCAGAATTTTCGCAGATGTGTTTTTTTTTTAATTTTTAAATTTAAATAAAGCCAGAAGGCAACACCAATAATTATAATAACTTTAGAACGCGTATAAAACTTATTAAAAATTTCAAATGTATTTTTTTTTAAGATCTCCGCCTTTGATGAGCTGGAGGATGGACAGAGCTACGTTTGTTCCTGCAATAACGAGAACTTTAAGAAGGTGGAGTATAATACCAGTTCGCAGCCACTGGCAAATCTGACGCTGGCGAACAATGGACGATCGACTAATCAGCGTCTGGCGAAGCTTCAGCGTCCCGCCTCACCGTTAAAGAATGGCGCCTTGAACAACAGCAGCAGTGGTGCAACAGTGTCGAATGGTGGTGCAAGTGGTGCTGGTGCTAGTGGTGGTGGTGGTGCTGCTGCCACAAATGGTTGTCCGTTGAACACATCCCGTTTCAGTGAACGGGACAGCATTGTGCATCCACGTATCGTAACATTGATACGGAATGGCACAAAGCCACGACGGATTATGCGTTTGCTGTTGAACAAACGTAACAGTCCCAGTTTCGAGCATGTCCTGACCGCCATCACGCAGGCGGTGCGACTTGATACAGGGTATGTGCGCAAGGTGTTTACATTGTCTGGTGTTTCGGTCGCTCAACTGGCCGATTTCTTTGGCAAGGAGGATGTATTCTTAACGTATGGCACGGAGCGTGTGAACACCGCCGAGGACTTCAAACTGGAAGCCGATGAGCAGCGTGCTATCAATGCCATACGCAAGACACTCCGCACAGCGGGCACCACATGCAAGGGGCCCAAACCGAAGATGCCGGTCAAGAGCAAAAAGGTATATCCAACGGAACCAACACGACCACGTGACGGCGGTGATGAGGCCACCGATGAGGATGTTGAAGCGTCGCTACTTAACAGCACAGGCGTTGAAATTGGCGATTTACCCGTCGCCATTCGAGATAACTACACGCTGGGCAAAATGATTGGCGATGGCAACTTTGCCGTTGTGCTAAGGATCAAAGATCGACAGACGGGCTTGCCCTATGCCCTCAAGATTATTGACAAGAGCAAGTGCAAGGGCAAGGAGCACTACATCGATGCGGAGGTACGCGTGATGAAGAAGCTACAGCATCCGCACATCATATCGCTCATCATGGATGTCGATCAGGTGACAAACATGTACCTCGTTCTGGAGTATGTGAGTGGTAAGTGCAATTTGCAATCTCATTTCTGGCATTTAAAAAAAACATTTATAAGATACTAAGAATTGCGATACAGAGGAACAAGCAATTTAGTTTATTTTTAATAATTCCAAACTCGACACTTTACATTATTTCCTATACAATAATTCGGTTCATTTCAGCGTCAATACTTTTTCAAATGCCTTACAATTTACTAACCATAAAATTTAGCAAATGTAGCTGACCCTTGGCAATACTTTCGATAAAGAGCAATAAGAAATCATGTTCCACATATTTTGGTCCATTTCAGGGCCATCATTCCGATATCCTTAATTTAGATCTTGAATCATATACACATATTTAATTGTATGCTTTATTTTTAGGCGGCGATCTATTCGATGCCATCACGCAGGTTACACGCTTCTCGGAGAACCAATCTCGTATCATGATCCGCCATCTGGGCTCGGCCATGTCTTATCTACATTCCATGGGTATTGTGCACAGAGATATCAAGCCAGAAAATCTTCTTGTAAGCTACGCATGATTTAAAATTATTAATGAAATTTTTGACTAAAATTTCCAATTTCTTCGGCAGGTCGAACTTGACAAGCATGGGAATGTTGTGGAGCTTAAGCTAGCCGATTTTGGATTGGCCTGCGAGGTAACTGAACCACTGTATGCCGTGTGCGGCACACCCACCTATGTGGCGCCCGAAATTCTGCTAGAAGTGGGCTACGGATTGAAGGTAATCCATTGAATAACTTTATCATATTGTAGACTCTTTGTTAATGATTTGTTTCTCCTGCGATAGATTGACGTTTGGGCTGCCGGCATCATATTGTACATACTCCTCTGTGGTTTTCCGCCATTTGTGGCACCTGATAATCAACAGGAGCCGCTATTTGATGCCATCATTTCGGGCGTTTATGAATTTCCAGATCCCTACTGGTCGGACATCGGCGAAGGTGTACGCGATCTAATCGCCAATATGCTACAGTCGGATCCAGATGTTCGCTTCACCAGCGAAGATATACTAGATCATTTTTGGACAAGTGGACAGTGGGAAACATTTTAAGCGGATTTGATGAAACGTGGCCGTGTCCTGTGTTTTTTGATCAATTGTTAAACACACCTATTCACGATGCCGCTGGTAGTTTTTGTATTATGTAATTTAGCGCTATTATATAGGCCTTAATTTATTATTTATACATATTAACATACAGACACACACACAGACGTATATATATATACTACGGTACAGTTTGTCGTTAAGTAAGGATAACAACATAATCTATAACAAAATGAAGAAAACATAACAACGTGACTGGCAAACAATGAAGTTGCGAACAGTTTTCAGAAATTCCAATGTAGAAACCGTTTACGGTTCGCTAATTTATATTCTTATTTAACGCAGATATATTTTTTAATGGAAGGTACTTGCATACATCATATACATACATATATTTTATTGGTATTTTTAAAGTGTTTTTTAATTAGTACTTTAATTGATTATAAATTATGAATAAAAATGCATGTTGTGTATATTTTCATAAATTGTTAATTATGTTTTCGGATGATTTTGCTTTGTTTAAAGTTTAAACGTATATTTATGTTTTGCTAGCACTTGTAATGTAAACGATAAAACGCGATATAAAGAAAAAGAATATAATTAAGCGCATTTATACACCAATAATAAAACTTTAGAAATATATACGAGTATATTGAATTTATTACTGTGGATTTAATTTCATGTCTAACTATTCTTTTTTGGGAATTTTCCAGTCCACATTTTTCCGTGATTAAATTCATTTTCAGGCTGTCAAAAAGTTATAAGTTACGCGGGTGCCTTATCGATTAATTGATTTCCGTTTTTTGTTGCGGCATGACTTTTTTAAACCCAGTTGGCAGCACTGCTACTACACTTGTAAATCAGCTCTGTCGTTTGATAGTTTTAGCCATTTTGAATCGCAATTTTAGCTATTTCGATGTTTCGGCAAATCTATAATTTAAAAATCGCCTATGTTTTTAAAATCATCGATGATTTCAAGAATTGTGAAATCGATGAATCGATATTATAATCTATTTTCTCCAGCTCTAATAAACAGCTGTTGACCCAAGATGTTTTGATAAAGAACGCGAATGAAAACGAAAAATTTAATACAATGGCCGATACTATGCCAATTAGCAGCGTAAGTTTTATTATGCTGATGATGTGATTGTGGTTTTATTTTGTAAAATGCATTTGCGTGTCTAGGATTCAGGCACCGAAGAGGAGGAGGAGGTGGAGCCAAAGTTCAAATATCAGCGTATTGGCAATGATTTGAAGAACATACTCAACAAAGATATCATCACCTGCAGTGCGGTGCATTCAAAGGTTAGTTGTGGCTTTATTGTGAAATTTTTGAAATTCACTAACCCCATCTGACAGTTTCTTATATTTGGCACATTGCAAGGTAGGGTATATCTGTTGGATCACCAGGGCAACGCAGTGGAGTCAAATCTAAGTAGCGGGAGTCATCATACACATAAAGTGGCCGTGAACCACATTGATGTGGATCCGAAAGGCGAATATGTAGCCACATGCTCCGACGACGGCCGTGTGAGTCATTTCCTTTAATTAAATGGGGCGGGGAATGAAATATACATAGTTGGTATACGGGCCAATGAATAATCGCAATTGCATTCGCAGGTCAACATTACGGGCTTGTTTAGCTGTGAGAACAATCACAGTCTCAGTTATGGCAAGCACATAAAATCGGTTGCCTTGGATCCCGAAGTTAAATCGGGTGTGCGTCGATTCATTGTGGGTAAGTATTACTACACTAAGAGTAATAATAACTAAAAAGAATGGTTATCTTTAGCATGCAAAGATTTTATAGCCTTCCTGATCGATCGTTCCTATGACAGCTGTATGTTATAGTAGCCCGATTTTCAAGAGACTTGTATAAGACATTATCTGTGAGATTGGTTAAGGTGTCTCAAGAAACAAATGAGTTTTTCATACTAATCAAAGTTCCTAAGAATATATGTTTAATATATTTTAAACTACACATTTCTAAAATAAGAATAATTAATGTTAATTTGACAATCATTTGCAGGCGATAACAAACTCACATTGTATGAGCGAAATCTGCTGCAGAGACTGAAACCAAGTGAATTGTGTGCAGTGGAAGGAAGCGTTTTGTCCATTTGCTGGCAGGGTAACTTTGTGGCCTGGGCCAGTCATTTGGGTGTGCGTGTTTATGATCTGAGTGAAAAATGTTCGCTTGGCCTTATGAAATGGGAGGTGCCACAGGATTCACGTCTTGAGAACTTTCGTTGTCATCTACGTTGGCCCAATGCCACCACGCTTCTTATAGGCTGGGTGGATACTATAAGAATTTGTGTAATTCGCAAACGCAATGTCATCGAAGCCTCCTCTAGTAATTTACCCGGTTTCATTGTCGACCCAGGTGATTATCCTTAAGAACCTCTCCCTACAAGTTCTCTTAAACTAAATGATTGTTCATTATGCATTACAGTCTCAACATTTCAAACGTCATTCAATATTTGTGGGCTGGCTCCGCTGGCCGTCAACCAATTGGTTGTTTTGGGCTGTCGCAAGGAAAAAAGTGCCGACAAAAAGCCACTGCGTCCGGTACTTTGCGTTATTGAGTACAAAAATAACACCTGCGAGGAAATATGCACAGACAGTCTCTCACTACGTGGTTTCGAGGAGTATACAGTCAACCACTATAGTCTTGGCTGCATTATCGAGGAAAATCGTTACTTTATTATAGCGCCCAAGGATATTGTGGTGGCCAGCCTTATTGAAACGGACGATCGTGTGGAATGGCTAATTAAGCACAAGTAAGTTGACACGCATTAAATGCTTGATAAAATTGATATTCCGCAAGCAGATCGGTTAAAATTGAAAAAGTTATGACAGTTTGATGTTTTGGAAAAAAACCGTCAGGGGGAGAAAATCGACTGTGACGGAAAAAAATTATATTTTCCAATTTTGATGCAGCAAAATAAACTAGAGGTCGGAAGAATATAAATTTGATATTCCGCAGGGAAATCAGTTCAGTTTTGACAAAGTTATGACGGTTTGAAGTTCTGAAAAAGTGTGAGAGGGATAGTATGAAGTATATGGACAGTGATGGAAAATAATTGAATTTTCCAATTTTAGATTAACCTTCCGCAAATAAATCGGTTAAGATTTCACATAGCTTTGACAGTTTGAAGTTTTCGAAAAAGAGTTGAGGGGTAAAAATGAAAACTCGATATTCGGTTAAGCGATTTTATACCGTTTCGTTCACATATTCGAAAAAAAAAAGAACATTTTAAAGTTTAAATATATCGTATTTTAAATAAACTTTTTAGCTCTAGAGTCTAAATAAATTGCTGCCATAGGAGCTTATAATGAATCTTCAATAATTTTTTAAGCTGCGGCACGTCCAAAAAATATTAAATACTTAATTTGTATCTTTGGTTTTGGCAACTGTTAATTATCAGTCTATTATCAACTAAGCGACAATGCTGTCACAGCATTTGTCCGCTGGTTTCGTCCAATCGTAGTAGTAGGAGACAAACACTCTTTGGCCGGGATGCTCGTGGGTGCACAACTTTCCAGTGTAAAGATCTTGCATTAGCTGCGGATTACGCTTGTGCAGCACAAGATGATAGGGACGACATTTGGAGGGCATGTATGCGGTATCAAAACGTGCATCGTGCCAGCGATAGACGTAACGTAGTGGAGCCAACCAAGTACCAAGTGAAGCATCTTCAGATACATATCTGGAGAGCAGTTGGGAATTGTTGGCCACATGCTCGCATAGTCTTCGAGAGATGACATAGCCACCGCCAAGGGCATAGTTAATGTAGTTCCTGCTCAAAAAGTAATTCGATTCCCGCCAATGTCCTTTTGTTTTGATTGTCGAGCGCCCATTAAAATAACCCCAAAAAAGCTCAGGCAACGGATCGTGTGCATAGTCCGATCTCCGGCGCAGCAGTTTGCGATCATAGGAGACGAGCTCGTTGATCAAATTGTCCAGCTTAACGTATGTGTCGTCGTCCACTTTCAACAGATACGAGAACTCGTAATGACGCGTAATCGTCGCCAGCGACTGCAACAGTTTCTCCGTCAGATTTGAGTAATCATCCTGCAACTGCGGCAACAGCAGCAAATCATTGTGCTCCTTTTGCTCATGCTCCAATTCGAGGCGCAACGTGGAGCCCAATTGTTGTGTGCCTATGGCAAATAGATATTTCAACTTGATGTTGCGATGCACTCGCGGTTGTTCCAATTTAGGTAACTGTTGCTGCCAGCTTATATATTGTTGCAATCGATTTGCCTGCGACGCGACTGTTTCCATTTGCAAATGGCCACCACTGTAACTGGGCAGATAGATGTAGTCCTCGGGAAAGTACGTTTGCTTCAAGGGTTGACCCAAACGCAGCCATGTTTCGCGCATTCCATCACGCTGCTCCGTATTCGCCGGTGCACTAAACACAAGTATCACCAGAAATAAATCTGGATGTGGTTCTAGTTTTGGCACACCGCTTCGCTCTGCCGGGCATTTATCCGCCATGCTCAGAATACGTGTAATAAAACTGCCGAAAAAGAATGCGGTTATTGCTGTGAACAGCGTAACTAGATTATTAAGTCTACGCATTTTAAATTGCTGCGTTTATTAACAAAATTGCTGGTCGAGAAATATGTATATAAAAACTGCTCACAATTTCTATAAACAAACAGCTGTTATAGCGATACTTGTGAGACGCTATTGAGTCATCGATACTTTCGTCAAACTATCCTATTATCGATACTTATTGCAAGCGTCGCGCTGTCGATAACAAGAAAATTAAAATCGACACAAATTTAAAATTGAAAGCTATCGACGTTAAACAATATACATTAATTATATTTTTCTATTTGCAGTAAATTCGAGGAAGCGATGGAGATATCTACACGTGGAGGCAGCTTGCCACTGCTGTCCGTAGCCAGGTATGAAATATTTAAACTACACATGTAGTTTAATTCCTCGTACAAATACAAGGCCACTCACAGAGGGTTTTCTCCACTACTCGCTTTTCGTACAAAGTGTTAATTAATTACAACACTTTTAGATTGTATATAAACCATTTGTTGACGCTGAAGAAATACGAAGACGCTGCCAAGCTTTGTCTACGCGTCCTGGGCAACAACAAAGCTCTGTGGGAGGAGGAAGTCTTCAAGTTTGTCAAGTGTCAGCAGTTGCGCTGTGTTAGTGCGTATTTGCCCACATCGGAGGATTGCAAACTGGATCCACATGTCTATGAAATGGTGCTCTATGAGTTTCTAAAATTCGACGTAAACGGTTTCCTCAATCTAATAAAGGAGTGGCCTCCCCATCTATACGATGGAAAGGCCGTGATTAACGCCATACACGATTACTTCCGTAAAGAGGATGCCAATGTGATGCTGGAGTCCTTGGCCCTGTTGTATTCCTACCAAGGCAATTATGAGAGTGCCTTGCGCATGTACTTGAAGTAGGTATTTGCAATCTATTTATTTATCACATTTTTTAAATAGTTTTTGTTAACTCTTGTTGTAGATTGCAGAACAAGGATGTCTTTGAGCTAATAAGGCGCTTTGAGCTTTACGATGTCATCTCTAAACTAATCATTCCACTCATTGAACTAGATCGAGAAGGTGCCTTTAAAATATTATTGGATACAAGTAAAATAAAGCCCGAGGTTGTAGTACATCAATTGGAACAAAATCAGGAATATCTTTACTGGGTAAATGACAAATTCATGTGTCATATATTCGTTACTAATTTATCGGTTTCTTACAGTACTTGGATGCCCTGGAGAAGACTGACAGTTACGGGGCATTCCATCAGAAACTCGTTGTACTCTATGCTAAGTATGATCGATCGAAGCTGTTGCCGTTTCTCCGACGCTCGAATGATTATGTTATGCAGGAAGCTCTAGCAATTTGCAAACGCGAAGGATTCCATCCAGAGATGGTCTATTTGCTGGGTCGCATGGGCAGTGTCGTGGAGGCTCTAAATATAATCATACACAGTGTAAGTATACGCAAAAAACGCAGTAGAAATATTTATAAGAAAGGATTCTACATTTCAGATAAAGGACATTGAAATGGCAATTGAGTTTTGCAAGGAACACAATGATGATGATCTATGGAATAAGCTCATTGACGAGTCCACACAACAACCTGAAATAGTAACCAAAGTTCTAGATGGAATAGTGGGTATGTAACGTGCATTATTTCATTTCGTTAAATGATTTTAACAACTTTTATTCAAAGACTACGTCAATCCGGAGTTGGTGGTTAGCAAGATCAAATTGGGTCAGAAAATACCACATCTGCAAGAGTCTCTCGTCAAAATGCTGTGGCACTACAATCTTCAGGAGAAAGTGACGAAATTGGCGCACCAAATCCAATTGACCGACTACTTCGACACTCACTCTGAGGTAGTGACGATGCAGCGGCGTGGACGACATGTCTCTTATGATCAAGCGTGTTCTGCTTGCTGTCGTCCATTGATCACAAATGATACCATGCCTAAAAATGGTCTGACAGTGTTCAACTGCGGCCACATTTATCATGAAGCGTGCTTGACTGACAATCGTTGTGGACAGTGCTTGGACTGGGACACTATTCTCGCGGAGAGTTAGACGACAGTAGTCTAGTCGTCCCTCCACCCCGACAAATCATGAAAAACAAGTCTGAATGCGGTTTATTACCATATGTACAAGGCTATTATGGAAAATGTTAGTAATAGACTGATGAAAGCATCTGCAACATTACAAGATATATTAGTATATTCCGTTTCAGTATCAACAGCCGCTTATGCAATGTCCGTCTGACTATTTGTTTGTTCGTCTTAGAACTTGAAAACCCCAAGAGCTTTAATAACGAAATTCTTGATACTTCCTAGCTTGTTAAAATGAAAACACTATTTTAAAAATATAACCTTGAACTTTGGTATCTTTAGACTGCAGCGTTCTTACTTCTTTTATCATTTTCATGGAATGTGTAAATTTAAATTGTTAAACTTAAGCTTTGCTTGTATATTTATTTATTTTTTATATGTATGTAATAAAAGTGCAGTAACTAAATATGGACAACGTATTCACATTTAAATTAGAATATTGGTCTGTCCTATCTAAATTGTTTATTCAACGATGATCCTGACAAATTCCAGTCAAGCAAGCAACAAAGCAAAGGAACAACCAGCATCTGTGCAAGCTGAATGTATAATTTAAATAGCCAGATTTTCGGCAAATAGCAATTTTCAAATTTTTGTAGCAATTGAACTTTGAAAATAGCCAGAACTAGCTATAAAATAGCTGAGTTGGCAACAGTGGTAAACATAACCAAGAATCTATTTTAAAATTTATGCCAACAGCTGGCTAGTTTATCGGTATCGAACGTTACCTTGCGTCAATCGATATCTCTGGCCTAACAAAATTATCGGTCTTATCGCAGCGTGATAAATAAAAAAAAAACGCGTGCTTGTTTAATAGAAACTTACAATAATATGCATGAAATATTGGCAATTGTTTCTTATTACAATTGTTTCCGTGTTTATTTTTTCTTTCACCCCAATACAAACAGCAAACGGTAGTCAAATGCACTTAGGCCTCAGTCTCAGACTGAAGCTTAGCCACATAGGCGGCCTTGTGGGCGGCAACCTTGGTCTTGCGCTCCTCATTCGTGAGTTTCTTGGCGTTCCACCTCTTCTTAGCAGGAGCTGTCTTCTTGGGAGCAGCCTTCTTAGGGGTAGGATCCTTACGAATGGCCTGGTGGGCTTTCTTGTAGATATCTTCGATCTAAAAAAGGACAGCAAATAAGATGGATTAGAATAAATTCTTTATATTAAAGTACATTTAGTAATGTGCAACCACAATTAGGAAGTTTAACCCTGAGTAATTTGGAGTTGAACTACGAACACGGGTTTCAAGATATTACTGTGGTCCACATTTGGCACAGCCAGCGTTGTGGGTTGCAAAACGCAGCGGTAATTTTGAAAGTGGACGTCGAAATGAATTAATTGATAAAGTACATTTAGTAATGTGCAACCACAATTAGGAAGTTTAACCCTGAGTAATTTGGTGTTAAACTACGAACACGGGTTACAAGATTTTACTGTGGTCCACATTTGGCACAGCCAGCGTTGTGGGTTGCAAAACGCAGCGGTAATTTTGTAAGTGGACGTCGAAATGATTTAATTGATAAACATTTGATACTCACGTTATCAGCACGGATGCCCAGCTTGATGTAACGGCTGAACTGACGCTTGAAAGCTTCCTCATCCTCTTCCTCCAAGCTGCGCATATAATCGGCAACATGTTGACCGAAGATGTGAGCACGGTGCACATCGGCGTTGAAGCTCTTGGCCTCAGCAGAGTAGCCAGGGAAACGCTTCACGGAGTGGGGGATGTTCAGACCACCATCAACAGCACCCTTCATGACGCCAAAGACACGGGCACCGGTGGTGGTGCGAGCCAAACCAACATCCAAGTAGCAACGGAATGCTCCTGGTCCATCATCGACGGGCTCCACGTTGAATTCCTCACCGGTGACCTCGGTGCAGCCAGCATACAGCGAGTCCAAGCCCAACTTGTTCAGAAGACGGCGAGCGACAAGGAGGCCAGTGCAGTAGGCGGCAGAGTAGTTGGTCAAACCGACCTGTAATTGTTATTGTTGTTAGTTTAATCTGTATGTGACAAGATGCTCGCAATTAACTTACCTGGATGCCATAGTTGGGGAGCTCGTGCGAGTAAGCGGAGCAGACGACGCGATCACCCTCGATACGAGCGTAGGCGATTTGGGCGGTGATGTCCTTGTTGGACAGACGCACAATCAAACGGTACTTGGGCGTGTTGTACTTGTTCTTGTCCTGGAAAGTCAGACGCTTTCTGGCATAGTAATCGGTTTTACCCTCACGACGCCTGCGGAATTTAACCTGGTACCGCTTGAAGTACTGCTTGTTCTTGACTACCTTGACGAAACCCTGTAAAACAAACACACACAAGTTAACATTAGCTGCAGCTCTCGACATGAAATCCACAAACTTTAATCTCTCAATTATTAACGCATCAATGGCTGCTTTCGCATATTTTTATTGCATTTCACTTTACAGCATTTTAATTGAGATGTTTGTTGTGTTATATTATTGAATTTGCTCACCATTTTTCACTTTTTTATGAAAATCAAACACCGACGTAAAATACGCGATGTCTTCACACGTAGGTGAAAAAGAAAAAGGAAGAAGCTGACAGGCCGCTTACAAGCAGGGTCGTATTTTCTTGCTTTGACATTTCAGGCACACCCAACTTTGCGTTTGCATAAAAAAAACGCCAGATGGCGTATGAGTGCTGTCGTTCAATGCGCGCGCACAAGCTTGTAATTCAAAAGGCAAGTCATTTTAAAGAATAGTATTACGCAGAGTATTATATTTTAATAACAATGATTCTAAATGAATTTCGACATTTTCTTCACCGTCCTCAGTGTTTTGGGACCCATAAAATCGTTCAATGTCATGTTGTAGTTTCTGAAAATAAATAACAAAAAATGTTAACAAATATAATTTGGTAATTATAAATTTACATTTACCATAACTTTCAATTGGACTGCTTCAACCGTTGGTATACTCTCATCTACTGGATCCACATTCAAAAACAAATGCTGTTTAAAATGATATAGTGCAGATACATCTTCAGTTTGAAGTGTTAAGACATTTTGATTATCCTCCACAGTGCTTGCAATACTTAACTTGCTATCAAAAAAGTACAGTTCCAGTTTTTTATCGTAACTTCTGCCACTGGCATTGCATATGTTTGCAATTTGCTCTAAGGTAAGACTGCTAGGTTGTCTAATCTTTTGTTGGATTTCTGACTTAGACTTCTTTTCGCTCGTATTGGTTAACATATCTGCTGCCTGTTGCTTATTGTACAGATTTAGAGAGTAAAGTTGTCCACTAAAAAGTGCTCTGTATGCTTCACGGGTTTCCTGTAACTGTAGAGGCAACAAAACTGCATTGATTTGTGATTGCAACTCCAGGAATGCCACAAATTTCAATGTAAACTCAGGCAGTCGCATATTTACAATCTTTTTCAGTGGTATAATGATCAGACACTTTCGGCTTAAAAGCAAGTCCGTTGGTACCCGGTGCACATGCGCATCTTGGCCATGATAAACAAGTAATTGCCAGTAGCTGCTTTGCAGCAATAGTTGACTATTTTGCCACTTCAACTCCAAGATGGCAAAACAACCACAGCTATCGAGTTCCATCTGTCTTGCTGTATACAGTAGAAGCACATCAGTTCCGTACACTGGCAGATGTCGTCGAAACTCCAGCGTCGCCTCCATGCCGTTCTCAAGCCATGATTCATTGCGAGCAACGGCCACAAGTTGTTGCTTCTCATGCTCCCGCTGTATGGCAGCCAATAGCTGAGCTGGCTGCTGTTCATATTGTTCCAGAATCTGTGCGTTGCTACGTAGTCTCTCAATGGCTGCCGGCGTCAGATCGCTGAGGACGCCTGCATCTTCGGCTGCAGCTGTCGCTGTCTCCAAGCTGAAGGCAATGCGGTAGAATATGTTATTGTCGCTGAGGCAAACCAACTGCTCAATGTGTTGTACCCAAGTGCAGGCTTGCATGCCTGTCACAGGCTTCACACAACGCTGCACCAGACAATCATCCAACTGGACATCATATTGGAATCTAAGACGCATCAGCTGCTCGCCGTCCGTGTAGTAAAAGTCACCGTTGTCACTGCTGGCATCGTAGTCCAGCCAATCGGCACCGGTGTAGTGCATCTGGCGTTGCTTAATACCCAGAAGTTGGGACATATACCAAATGTCCACACTGCCGCAGCTAAGGTAAACCAGACACAGATTCTGTGCGGGCAGAACACGCATGAAATTAACAGATGTTGCGTATACGCATAGTAGCTCTATATTATATGCCTGCTCCGACTCTGCATCTCCACCTCCATCACCATCACCATCCTGTGGAATGAGCGCAAATACGTGTCCAGCGATGCTAAAGATATGTAGTTGTTTATCTGCGATTGCTGCAGTGCCAAATAAGCACTGCATGAACTTCTCCTGCTGCTGGGAAACGGTGATCGACAACAACGTATAGTTATCATTCAGCCAGTCGCATTGGAATATATTCTGCTCATCGTAGGTAATGTCGTAGCTGTGTTGCAATGTGCTCTCTCCCTTGCCCAAACTGGGTAAATCCAAATACACCTCCAGCAGCAACTGTTGCGTCTCCTCATTGTGCCGTATCACACTGAATCCCTCAAGGGATCGAGCAAATGCTCGCACACCTTTCAGCCAGGAAATGTTGTGCAGCGATTTAATCGAACCAAAACAATGAACTCTCCCATCAGACATTAACAGCAGGGTATTGTACTCCAGCATGTGAATGCTGCGCAAGTGACTGTTGTTGGGCAGTGGAATGCGCACTTTGGTCATTTCCATTCGATTCGTTTTCTTGGACTTCTTGAAGCGATAGTTGATCAAGTAATATTCATTCCAGATGACGAAAACGGATTTGGTTTTGTTGTTACTGGATGATGAGTGGCTTATTAAACCACAAGGCTGAAACAATGTATCATCTTCAATGGACCAAAGTGCATCCTCTTCTTCCGCAGCAGCAGGTTCCTTTAAATCATCGATTTCCATTATTTTCCGGGATGAAAAACTATTTTCAAACGCTGCGGCGCAAAAAAAACATCTGGTAACTATCAATGAGACCACCGGGTGCAATATAAAAAATACCACTGCACTGTTGTCAATCACTTGTAAATCAGCTGTGCTGTCTCATCTCAGCTCAAAAAGTTGCCCATCACTGATAAAAATTTTCAAATTTTAAAACGCAAAAAAGTCAATAAAAAATTAATCAATTTTATGAAAACTAAAATTTAGAAATTTGACTAAATTAAGGTAAACATTTTAATAAATGTTTGAAGTTCGTCAGTCCTCGGGAAGAGAAGTTAGAAAATTTAATTCTAAAAAAAATATTATGTCAAAAAATCAAGAAAATTCTAAAAAAAAATTATGTCAAAATTAAAAAAATAAAAATAAAATCCGAAAATATGTACAAAAATTAAGAATCTCCATTTTTGGAAATGTACTTATTTTTTTAAGTACAAAAAATCAAACCAGATCGGAAACTTTTACCTGATGGGCAACCCTCGGTTAAAGGACAACATAATAAATAAATAAACGAAAAACAATAAACAATAATTAATGGCGTTGATTACGCGCTTGTGTCGACGCACCTACTCGACTAAACTAAAGGACCATCAGGCAGCTTTGATGGCCCGCAGTTTGCCAAAGCGTGAGGTGCTCCCGGGCGTGCAGGACCTTATTGTTGTAGCCTCTGGCAAAGGTGGCGTAGGCAAAAGCACCGTAGCGGGTAAATGGTTGACATAAAATATATAAGATGATATATTAATAAAAAGACACGTATTTACTGCAGCAAACCTTGCATGCAGCTTGGCTAAATTGGGAGCGAGAGTTGGCCTGCTGGATGGTGATATTTTCGGACCAAGCATTCCACTTTTAATGAATGTGCACAGTGAACCGCTTATAAATGAAAAGAATCTTATTATCCCTCCTCAGAACTATAATGTCAAGTGTCTGTCCATGGGCATGTTAACGCCACCAGATGGAGCCATTATTTGGCGTGGACCTCTGGTCATGTCAGCCGTACAGCGTCTACTTAAGGGTGCCGATTGGAGTCCATTAGATGTATTGGTTATTGATACACCGCCGGGCACTGGCGATGTACATCTATCACTAACACAACATGCACCAATATCGGGTGTGGTACTGGTTACCACACCACACAAAGCTGCGGTGGATGTGACAATACGAGGCGCCGAAATGTACCATAAACTGAAGGTGCCCATCTTTGGTTTGGTCGAGAATATGCGCTACTCCATCTGCGGCAGCTGCAAGGAACGCACCGAGTTTTTCAAGGGACAAACTGAAATGGCTAAGAGGTTGCCAGAAACTATAATTTCATTACCACTCGAATCACATATTGCCGAGTGCGGAGAATCTGGTGTGCCCGTTGTTATTAAATATCCAAACTCGGAGTATGCCAAGCTATTCAATCAGCTAGCTAGTCATATTTGGAGTATATTGGAAGAGAAGAAACGTACAAGTGACTCAGACTCAGCTAAAGAGGATAAACTAAAATAAAACCTAAAATGAAGATTGATTCTTAGTTTGTGATGAACTCAGGCTCTAAACCAAATGAAGCTACTTGAAGTGTTATGGTTATTATATGTTTAAGACTAGGATTTTTTAAGCTAGAATAATTGTTTATTTGAATGTCGTTGATGTACATAGATATTTTAAAATTCATTTCAAGAAATAAAAGCAGTTTGAATAGGTTTATTCCGATTATCAAGCTAATTTTCTACGATCTCTGTATACAATTTATAAGAAAGGTTTTACAGATTTCATTAAGAAGGTGACAAATGGGCACAAATCTAAATATATACAATAGTATATACAATTAACCAAGTCAAGGTAAAACATTAATCAAAGAATGCAGTTTTAAGCTGAATTTTTATTTGCGTTTCTTTAGTTTCTTCATCTTTTTCATGGCTTTCCTGTGCGCATACTTGTCGGTGCGTTGAATCACTTCCTTGTACTTTCGTTTGTTGAACTTCTGGAAGGCCTCATCCGCCAACAGCTCATCCACCAGAGACTTTTTGGTCTTACGCGTATGACGCTCACTGTAATGATCGAGCGGCGAATGCTGTACTGTGCCGATCTGGAAGTACTTGGGCAGCACCTTGAGGTCATTCTTCTTGTAGAAATGTTTGGGATCCAGCACGGAACGCATTTGTATGACTTTCAATTCATTGCGCATTTCATCAGTGATTTCCGTTGCTGGTAAATCGAACCAACCGCTGCCCTTTGTCTTCGCACGCTCCGCCTGTAAGTGAAATACATTTCATTAATTATGGAGCACCTAATTTCCTGATTACGCAGCATAGTTAAGCAGTCAGATTACTAAAGAGGTCGTCAATTTGGCAACAACACATGCCTCGGCCACTGCTGTGTTTTGGGCGACAATAGCACGAAATGTTTCATTGTTTAGAGGATTGTACGCCCACGCCTAAATTATTTGTCTTGGCTTCCGGACAAACAACAGTCTAGTCGTTAAATGGCATTAATGTTCCGTCGGCCTTACAGCAACCGTCACATGCTCCGAGACGGCCGCTAAGATTACAACGGATGAAACGAGTTGTGTGCTATTGTCTATGAGTGAGTCTCTTGGCACAGCAGTCACCTCAAGCAGCAAGTGTGTGCACTTGCCACGCCCTTTAGCGCAGCTTCGGTTGTCGAATATATCATCATATGCTATGTTATTTGGATAATGCTGAACATAATAAATACAGTAAGCAACTTACTCTATTCAGTTTGGGCTGTTTCCGTCTGGAGACTGTGGGCAATGCTTTTAGCTGCTCAAATCCGGGAATACGCTTTGTTTTTTGCATATCCACATCGACATTCGCCTTTCGCTCTTTCATATTCTCGCTAGGATCATTGTGGAGATCTGTTATGCGTTGACGCTTCGCCAGTTTGTGTGTGCTCGAATTTTGTGCGGCCTCGTTAACCTTCTCCGTAAGTTCAGTCAGTTGCAAGGCAATTTTGGATGGCGCTTTTAGTGTAGTTTCTTGTGAAGACGACTTAACCGCTTTTCGTACATCCTTGCTGTTCACCTTGACTCCAAACAATTCAATTTCTTCCGATTCATCATCCTCATCTTCACTGTCCTCGTGATCATTACCCAGCAACCGATCTTTGCAAGCGTCGTTGTATAAAGCAGCAGACGCTTGGACACCTTTTGCAGTAACTAGTTGCTGGTCGCCAGATGTATCAAACATAAATAACGAAGCCATTTTTTATGTTTTTAATGACCCCAAGCACTAAAAACGCGCAACGCATGTGGCTTCGATTGTAATGTTGCCGGCTCGTTGTGACTGTCTCTTGACAGATATTTTTTTATTTTAGAACTAGGCAGCACTGTCCAATACAACTCTAGATCACTTGCTGCCAAGTTTTTAGTTAAATAAATAGCTGCTTCTGGCAGGGAAGCTTCCGAAAAATAGCTGAAAATTGCGAGGATAAATAGCCAAAATACTAGCCAACTTTGTTAGCATCGGCCTTTCGGCAAGTAATGCAGAAAAACTAAAAATATTTAAACAGCGCGCGTTAAGTGGGGAGCAAAATGCTAGTGAGGAGTAACGTCGTTAAATTTTATACCTAAAATATACCAGACTTTCTGGCGTTATTGGTCGCGTGTGGCCACACTGGAAAATTTAAATGTAGATGAATGTAAATTTTAAAATGCATTAACTTTGAAATAAATGAATAATTTTATGAAAATTTAAATTTCGAAATTAGACAAAATTAAGGTAAACATTTTAATGAAGGTTTGAAGTTCGCCAGCCTTCGGGAAGAGAAGATAGAAAATTTAATTCTGAAAATAAAAAAAAAATGTTTACATGTAAGAAAATTTTGGATAAATTAAAAAAAAATTCTAGCAAAAAAAAATCCGATATTAAGTACAAAAATGAAAAACACCCAAATTCGGAAATGTAATTGTTTTTTGAAGTACAAGAAATCAAGCCAGATCGGGAAATTTTGCAGTGTGGCAGCCTTTTCCAGCTAATAGCAATTTTAAAATATTTCTAGCAAACGAGTTCTGAAAATGGCCAGATCTAGCTATAAAATAGCTAAGTAGGCAACAGTGGGTATCACACGTGTTTTGATTTCAGCTGTGAGCGGTACGTTAACAAAACAGCAGCAAAAATAAATTGAAATAAGCGAAAATAATGCCAGTTTTCTATAATACACAACCCTTAGAGGAAAATTGTTGCAGTTTCATTTATAAAACGTAGATAGCGATAGCTACTCGACAGCTAAACTCTATTAAACTTGAGTTTGCTTTTGTCGAACGCTAAATTGCGTGTTATTAGGAAATACAAGAAGCTAAATTAAACGATACTTAGTGCTCGCAATGTCTATATACAGCAGCAAAACGGGCGTTACGTCCATATTAAAGTCCTTCAGCAATGCAGATCGCGAACGGGCCAAGACAGCTGCTCTCAACAAAGTGCGCTTTTCAACACCCAAAGAGAAGGGCATTGTAGAGTCGGTGCGGGTTGCGCTGGAGGAACACAATTTCCATTTGATCCAGGAGTTTACATACTTCATACGCGAGGCTGATCTTTGTGTAAGCTGACATTTAGTAAATGCAGACAATTTTACATTGAAATATTCTGGAATTTACAGGATGAGGAGATTGTGACTATAATGAGAGATGCACGAAAAATAGTGCACAGCTTAACACCGGATTTTGCCGATCTTGTTGAAGCACTATTATCTCTAAACTGGAAGAAACGCAGCACGGATGCTATTCAGGCATACTCGGAATTCACAGTGGATGTTATGGTTGCCCATAACGCGTATATTCACATTGGCATAACCAAGTTAATTTTGAACTGGATACCCAATGATCAGGAGTCTGCAGAATGGACCAATGGATCTCCCTCACAACTTGTGCACGCTGATTTAGAAACTGTGCATGGTTTGCTCAATCGCATTCTAACTGCGGTGCCAATGGCTTTCGATGTGGTCATTGACACAATTGCTGCCAAGTTTCCATACTTTAAGAAGCCAGCTCATGTCACCGCTGGCTATATACACAATGTGCTGTGGCTTATGGAATCCAAGCCAGTATATGAGGAGCTGCTATTGCAGCTGGTTCTGCAAAAGTGAGTCTCTAGTTTTAAGAATTGTCTCGTTTTTGTTGTCACTTGACGCTATTGAATTCTTTAATAGACTGCTTATACTGGACGTGAATGCGCCTCGCGATGAGATTGAAGAACTCAGGGAAGAAATCGATGAAGAAGATGCAGATGCAATGTTTCAAATGGATGATGTAAATGCTTCACCTAAACAACCACAAGCACTTGATCATCCCATTGGCCAAATGTTGGATATATGCCTATTAAAATTATTAAAGTTCCTCGACGATAAATGCCGTCCAGTGCTCAACTCCAGCGATGATCAGCGTGTGGCGAAGAGCCGATTCTTCAAGACCCTCATTCACATATTCGATGAGGTACTTCTGCCAAGTCACAACACACATCATGTGCAGTTCGTCATCTTTCATGTGTGCAGCATTCGTCCAGCATATGCGGAAGCCTTTCTCAGTTCCCTCTGGCTTAAAGTGCAGAACCCAAACGTATCTCCAATTATACGTCATGTGGCTGTTAGCTACATTGCCAGCTTTCTGGCACGTGCCAAATTTGTGCCATTGAGGTGAGTTAATTGTCAATTGTTTGAATATGGTTTTGGTCAATAAGCAAATTTGTTTAATCAATTTCAGCACCATTACCTATTATCTCAAGGAGTTGAGTAACTGGGCCAACACATATATTAATGATTCGGATGAGTTTAGCAGTAAAAATTGTTCACTTAAGGCCAACATGGTATTCTTCTCCGTTTGCCAGGCGATGTTCTATTTAATTGCGTTTCGTGCGCGTGATTTGACAAACAATGAAAAAAGTAAGTATCTTAGAGTTTATACCATGAATTAGTTTAATTATTTACTTACTTAGTTAAGTCACAACTTATTACTTTACCATACTTTACTTTAAATTTACTTTTCATCATCAATTTTTACTTTCGCACTTTTCTATTTTGATGCTTAATTGTATTCATGTATTTTAAATGAACTTATTTTCCTCAAGGTGTGCTTTTAGTCTTTATTAAAGTTATTATGTTTGAAATTAATTAATTAATATTTTCTTTGTTTAGATTTGACACTGCTAAACAGCCTGCAGTTGTCCCGGCTGGCCATGTGCCACTTTAATCCACTCCGTTACTGTCTGCCACCGGTGGCCACCGCATTTGCAGGTGTCACACGTACGTATCAGTTGGCGTATTGTCACACTGTGCTGGAGCGGAATGCCCGACGCAAGCTGGCTACCATTTATGGCCATGAGAAGCTGATGCCCGAGGAGACGCTTGATACCTTCTTTCCATTTGATCCCTACATTCTGCCACTGTAAGTCGACACAACACAAAAAAAAAAAAAATAATAAAAACCTTGACTTTAATCATTTTGCAGATCGAACAAATATATTGAGCCAAACTATCTAGTCTACAAGGTGCATGAGTTGGACGAGTCGGCGGAGTGTGTGGCAACGGAAACTATGCGTCGAAAGCGAGGCGATTCCGAGATGGTTGAGGAGGATGACTTCATTCTGGCCGACAAGCGACAGAAGCTGAGCGAACTGTCCAAAAGTCAACTGTTTGATAAACAGTTTTATTACGGCACCTCGCCAGGATTTAATCAACAACAATAATTGGAAATGTGGGGACATAGTTGTAATAGTATTGATATTTATATAAAATATAGACATTTATATTATTGAAATTCCCATTCACATAATGAGTGTATTGGAGCTGACCATTCTATGGCGGTCGCCACGCATATGCTCTAGTCTATGTCCCGAGGTACGAAACGTTTCACCACAAACTTCACAGGTAAATGGTCTTTCCCCGGTGTGCACACGCAGATGCAGCTGCAGCGCTGTTTTGGATGCATAGGACTTGCCACATACTTGGCAGTTGATTGGATGACGTTGAGGTTCATGTGTCTGCAAGTGCCTGGACAGCGTGGACTTTAACGTGAAGCGTTTTCCACACACTTGACATATATGTAGTTTGAGCTTGGAGTGCGTCAGTAAATGGCGCCTTAGATCGCTGGGCTTTTGAAATTGTTTGCCACATTGTTGACAGCTTTGGTGTGTTTCCTGCTCGGACTGGACACTCAGCAAGCGCCTCAAATGTGTCACCATGTGAGTCCGACAGTTGAACTTGCGATTGAACTGCTTTTTACAGTACAGACATTTAAAGCTACGCTCCGACACAATGGGATGTGGCAGCAGTTGAACGAGTTTTGTGACCTGAAGATCTGTGTCAAGTCTCTGTTGTGCTTCAGGGATGTCCAAATGATGATGTTCCTCGGCCAAGTGCCTGTGTAGTCGAGTTTTGGAAGCATAGCAGGCACTGCAGTTGTAGCAAACGTATTTCTTCATCGTTGCATGTTGTCGCTTCCGATGCTCATTCAACTTGGACTTTGTGGCGAAAGATTTGAGGCAAAGACTGCATGTATAAGGCTTCTCCTTCGTGTGTGATCGACGGTGTCTGGTGAGAAGCAGTTTATTGAGACAGGCACAGTAACAATCACAATGATTAATATTTTTATTTTTTTAAATTTATAAATAAGTTTTGTTTCTCGACCTAAATTTTAAATACATAAAAAAAGTATTTTAATTTAATATGCTATTTTTTTAAATCATTAATTAATGAAAATAAAAGTTTCATTATTTTAGCTTTTAAGGTAAGTTGTATAAACGACAGACATTATTTCTACTGATATACAAAATGATTTGTATATTTAAATGATGATAGATATATATATTTTTTTAAATTTAGATAGAGAAATAAAACATAGTTTTTAATTTTATTAATAAAAATTATAAAATCGTATTCTGTTATTATTCATCGCTACGAATTCTGGTTGGTTTATTAGTTTTAAATAAAAAATAAAAAACTTTCAAAACCCTAGTTAAATATCCCGGGACACATATCAAGTGGGGATTTATTTTTCGGTCACCTGACTCGAAAAAAGAAAAGGAGTTAGCTGTTTGTGCACCAAGTTCGATGACTATCTCAATTTAGATGTCAGAGCCCCCGAATATTTGGAATTTGTTTTCATTTTTTCGGTTATAATTTATTTAAACTTAAGTGTCATTTAAAGTACCTACTGTTACCTTATTAGATCGTATGTTTTGCTAAACTCCTTAGCGCAATATTCGCACACATAGAAGCACTTGCTATGCATCTTCCGGAGTATAGACTGTGTGGGCAGCACATGGAGTTTATTATTTGGATTAAGCTTATCTTTAAGCTGCACCAATTGACATGGCGGCTGCTCCTCAAGTGTGGCCTGTGTCTGAGTACTTATCATAGGGATATCTATTGCACTGTGACCTGCCTGCAATTGCTTCAAGGCGTCCAGAGCATGTTGCGCCACTTTGGAGCCACCGGAATCCTCTGGCAGCATGTGCTTAGCCCGCACATGCCGCTGCAAAGAACTTTGCTGTGAGAAGTGACTGGAGCAGTCACTACACTGCAAAAATATTTACATACAGTTTGTTTTGACTGTTTAAGACTCGGTGTCTCTAACAACAAGTGCAACTCACTGAAAACGGTTTCTCCTTGTTGTGCACAACTTGATGGCGTCGCAGCAGCGAAGGCTTTGAAAAACACTTGCCACACCTTTCACAGGCCTTGGAGCTCTTTATTATTGTACTGTTATCCATTTTTCATTAAGAATTGTTATATTTTTCAGCAATTTTAATGCTTTCGAGCAACTGGTAAGAGGAAGCATGACAATTACAGCTGATTATTTTTTCTGCTTCTTCCCTCCCACCGCTGCTTCTTCCCCGGCAGATCAAAAAGAAAATAAAAACAGCAAAATTTAAGTTTTTTTTTATCAATTATATAGAAAATCAATTCTATTTGAATCTTAGCTTAGAATCAACCAATCTACACAAATTGTAAACAAACACATCCGTTTTTTTCATTTGTATGTATTTAGGCAACGAACTCGTATGGAATTGGCGCCAGGGCGATGGGTTCCTCCAGTTTCTTGACGAAATGCGCCTTCTTTGGCTGCTCGGGCTGACGCTTCAGGTTGACCCATTTACCGTGCTCCTTGGCATCCTTGAGCAGACGCTCGTTCTCCTTGACGCGACGCAGGAAATCCTCACGGCACTTGGAGTGATGGACATGCTCGATGCGCACGTTGATGCGCTTGGCTAGAACCTTTCCGCGCACACGTTTGTTTACAATGACACCAACGGCGTGTTGTGTGACGTTGAAGATGCGGCCAGTCTTGCCGTGGTAGGCCTTGTAGGGCATACCCTTCTGAACGGCACCGTGTCCCTTGATGTCGACAATGTCGCCGTTCTTGAAGACGCGCATGTACGTGGACAGTGGAATGACACCATGCTTGCGGAAGGGGCGGGAGAACATGTCCCTGGTGCCGCGACGATAACCCTTTGAGTTGGTCATTTTGTTGCCTGTGGTTCCCTGCAATAAACAAACACTTTGAACAACATTTTACACAAAACATATGTGCACGGCACACGCGAACGAATTTTGACGTGCATTTCTGTTGCAATTTATTGGATTTTATTCCAATTTGCACAAAATATTCGCTAACCTTTTACGTATCGACGTCCACGCGGTCGTGAAGTTGGGGAAAGAAAGAAAGATGGCTACCTGCGTGGCGTTGCCACACTCATTACGGTTTGACGTATTTGAAGGGTTGCATTTTCCATACGGCAAGTTTCGTATCCCTGGAATAAGAGTTGTATGTTTCAATTTATTGTGCGGTTTATTTAAAATTTAAAAAGCATATTAAATTTGTATTGCTCTAAATAATTGCGATTGAGGGAGAACGCTGTTTAAGTATTTCATTTTATTGAGTTAAAAAAGTTTTACAAATTCAACAGAAAACTAATTAATATTAAATTTTTGCTTAAGTTTGAGCACTTTGGTACGCACACACACATAATAGTAAATGTCATTTAAATATCTCGTTACATATAATTTATATTTTAACCATCGTATATAAATGTGTTATATAGGCATATATGTTTATTTAACTTGTCCGTTTGTGTTCTATAGTTATAATTTCTTCACAAAGATTCTAAGAATGTGGCGTCATTTTGTTTTGAATTATTACATGATTGGAATATCAAAGCACAAAACTATTAAGTAAGCTTGCGGGCATTTTCGTCAAATACATGATAGGTTATATATGTATCTATATATATATAATATGTATATTTAGCTTATGCTTATGCATGTGGTACGTATATAATAAATATTCTAAATAATTTCATAAATATATATATATGTAGCTCATATAAGCAAGTGTATACCAAATATATAAACAGCACATACACTTTGACTTGCACAAATCGATGTAAACATAAAATTTAACATTAAGATATATTATTATTATTATTTATAATTTAATTTAGTAGATTATACTTGTCTCGTTTTGTTTGGTTGGTAGATTGGTTTTCTTTTTTCTTCATTCTGTTTCCTCACATTATGATTTTATATTATATACTTGTATGTATGTATGTATGATTATTATTGGCTGTTGTTTTTGGATTTCACAAATCCCACTACAAAAGCAGTCTCTCAAACTAGTCCACATTTTCTTAATTTCCTTGTCATTTTACAAAATCTATTCGTTGTCCATATTTATTTTTTTGCAATTCTATTGAATATTCACATTAAGCAGACTCCTTCTTGTTGTGTCCATTTTCCAGCGGTCTTTTTGGCAAGCTAGAACAATTGCAGTTGCTATCGTCATTGGGCAGTGTCGCGGATTGTTGCTGCAGCTTCTGCTCCAGTCGAGTTTTGTACGTGTACAGCGATTGTAGCGGCACATGCAATAGCTCCACAATCTGCGTAAAGTTTAGCTCTGCAATTCAGCGAAATATTGTTTGTAGGTAAAGACTTTTGATACTTTCAGTGCTATTGATTACATACCATTTTCGGCTGTTATGTAGCCATGTCGTATCAAGAAATCAATAACCACCGGCGCCGATGTCGTCTTGAATTCAGGAGTAAACACGCGCTCCACACACTCGTTCGCTGGCAGCAGCTCAAAGGCTTGTACCTCGCCATCGGCATTATGTGGTTTAAAGTCCACTGGTAGCTCCAAATCAAACACATATTCGGTATTGGGGAACAGTCCTTGTTCGCTCTCAAAAAAGAACGAGACACAGCCGGCTGAGACCAAATTTTTGACGAGATCACTTGGAATGGATGCCTCTTCGGCGGCCTCCTTAATGGCCGTCTCCATGATGCCATAACCGACGGATAGGCCACCACCCACCATATTATCCCATTTGCCAGGCCAGGTCTCTTTGGTATTGGAGCGCTGCTGCAGCCAGATGCATAGACCATGCTGCGGATGCCTCACATATCCATTGATATCGACGCCATATTTGCGTACCCCAAACAGCGGCGTCGCAGCACGCTCCATCTTCAGCAGACCCTTGTGCTCGGACTTGACCTCAAAGTATTCATCCCGCCAGCCATGTAAGGCCGAGAATGAACCATCGCTGCGCAGATCACGTAATACTTTCTCCAATCGTGCGGTACGTTCGTTGTAGTCACGGAATGCCGGATTCAATTCAACCAGTCCCTGTTAATGGTAAATGCTCTGAATACCTTGAAGATGATGTAATTTTTTCGGGTGTATTGATGATTCTCACCTGCTTGGTGTGCTCACAGTCACGTATGCAGAACACTTCAGGATACTTGAGCAGCTGCTTGAAGACATCCAATTTAATGAGGCCAACTTGTTGTCCCTCAACCAGAAATGGACGTATGTCGCCCTTATGAAAACCTGTGATACAATTTTCGTTAATTAGTTTCAAGTGCAATTTGTGATATGGCCCTGAAACTGTTGTTATTTGCAAATGTGGATAAATTAAATTACCAATTAATAATAAACTCTTTATTATTATAATAAAATATGAATAATGCAATCAGGTTAACCAAATGAATCACTATCAAATGAGTGACTATTTTTAATCGCAAAGATGAGATTAGATAATCTAACTGTCTTGAGAAAGAATGGAGAGCTTTTTTTTAATTTTATATTTTTGCTTCTGTATATTTAAGCAGCTTTTAATGATTAATACTTTTTCAAATAAAGCACATTGTAAAAGCCGCAAACAAGTTTACTGTGTATATATATGTATAGTATGTACATATATGCTTATGAGATTGGCGGTCACTAACATTCTTTATTAGAGTTGTATATATTGTAAACACATACACATAAAAATTGAGAGAGGAATTCAACATTTTTTTATGCCAGACATAACAGCGACTTTCTTATCGCCAGTCACAATATGAATGATTTTTAAAAAAAATGTGATTAGCTGACATTTTAATTCTTCTTTGCCAAACTTCTTAACAGTCTTTGTATAGGAATAAAAAGCTTTATTATTATTACTATTTCCTTCTATAGAAATATTAAAGTTCAATTGGAAACACATTTAAGCACTCTGATTAGATATCTACGAAACCTATTAAGAATTGCAATTAGCTGTTAAGTACTTTTGCTTGAATCGAATTCAATTGGTTTTTTTTTTTTTTTTTTGTTTTTGTATGTTTGTGCATTTTTATTGTGTTTATCAAACAAAAGAATTAAACTATGTGGAAATAAAGCTTTTTTTTAGGTGTTCGGAATTAAGAAATCACAATAAATTAATTCTGATTCGACCTTTGGGGAAAAAAAACGATTCTACTTCTATCTTTATAAAAAATATGTTTTTTTTAGATTATTGGAGTTTTAATGCTTGACAGTTTCCGATTCGCAAACTCAGCTCGAGATATTTCCAGTATGATTGTCAATTGTTTAAGCATATCAATCATCAATCAACGAGATTGTTTGGATTGAGTTGATAATGAAATCGATATTGTAGGCGGTTCGTGCTGGTTCGCGAGATCGTCGCTGATTTTTGCGAACTCAATTATTGCATCACTTGAAAAGCGAATGGTTAGAAAAAAACAAATAAGCAAACAAAACATAAACACAAAATTCCAATTCACTTCATGATTCAAAGCAAAACAACACATAATAATAAAGTATCTAAGAAGCAAAACAGAGACAAGAGAAACGGTATAAACTGTATTCTATAACATAATACCCTACAAATTGCATATAAATTTTGACAAGTAATTGTTTAGTTAAAATAAAAATAATATATATTTGTATATTATTTTTTTAAACAGTAAAGCCCAAAGAATTTCATTTAATTTCTTTTTACTTGTTCTAAAAACCTTAAAAATTTGTAATAAAACAAGAAGAATAAAAAAATCAAAATAATCCTAATTTTTTTTGACAATACTAAACATATAAGTTTGTTTTTCTGTAGGATCAATATATATAAAAACTTAATTTCTTATCAAGATAGTGCAGAAATTAAAACGTCGTTCGATAGAAACAAGTTTATTCTACAATTTTTTGGAACATATTAGATACCCTATTTATAAGGTGTATTTGAAAACCAAATAAAGAAATACACACGAAGATTCGTAAAAAAAATGGCCATAGTTGGGAAGCAAAACAAAAACAAGTCAGAGAGCAGAAAGCGCGCATGCCGCTTATCAGCGGAGATAGAGAGTCAAAGAGTGATAAATAGAGATAGAGAGCGAGAAGAGAGAAAGACAGAGAGGCATTCTCATTAAGTGAACATATGTGACTTTTTTTTGCACTTAATTAAACCATAAACATATATATCTATATTTATATACATAAACAAAAAATGTATATGTTTGACTATATACTGTATTTTTGGGTATGTATTTGTGCGATGTTTCAGCTGTTGCTGCATGTTGTTTCTGTTGTTGTTGTTTTTGTTGCTGTCGCTAAAAATGCCAAAAGCTGCCCTCAAGGTGATGCGATAAAAATCTTGTTACAACAGCAAACAAGTGACAAATAATTTGTAAATTGTGATGCAGCGTAAAGTTCTTAATTATTAACAAATACATATATGTAACCTTGATCTTTATCTTTTATATT
This sequence comes from Drosophila innubila, assembly GCF_004354385.1. Lineage (NCBI taxonomy): Eukaryota > Metazoa > Arthropoda > Insecta > Diptera > Drosophilidae > Drosophila > Drosophila innubila. The sequence continues at coordinate 16,884,463 of NW_022995372.1, read as the reverse complement.
TACATATATACATATATGTCAAACGTACTTTGACGATATTTGCTTGATAAAAATGATCTTGCATAAGAGTTGCTTGTTTGTTTAGAATTGGATTTTTTTTTTTATTATTTTTGATTAATTGCTGTTAATGCAGAATGAATTGTGAATTGTAATTCGATAGTGCACAGCTGTTGGATTATTGTGTGAGCAAGCAATTATTATTGTGAAATACACAACGATAATACGAGGTAAACAACCAAATAATTCAGTATTAAATTACGAGCGAGCGCATCAGGTGAACTTATCGATCAAAGGTGGAACGGAAGTACATACACACGTACATAGATCGATAACATGCAATAAAACGAAGGACGATCTTTGCGCAATGTGTGGTCATAAAAATAGCCAAAAAGGAAATTAATTTCAATGTCAATGCAGAGATGATTGGAAGCTGCGATACGACATGGCAATAATGGCAGTAGTGGTAGCGACGTCAGCAGCAGCACTTGCACACACACATACTGTCACACTCTCACTCACACTCACAACATACAAGTAAATAAACTAATCGATAATTCGCACTCTCTTGCTCTCGCTCTTTGCAGCAATTGCAGTAAACTTTGTGGTGCTGCACCCATAACATTGGCGCCCTGGACGCCCACAATAAGAGTGTGTGTGTACACTGTAACATAGAGGGTCAGCAGCAGCCAAACCCATTTTCATGGCCAGCAGGCAGGCAACGGAGTCAAACCACCCAAAACAACAACAAAAAGAAAGGCGCTGCCAAATTAAACTACGTTACTCACCTGTCAAGTAGAAATTATTAAACAATTTCGCTTGTTTCAACAGACGAGTGTTCTTTTCGGTTAACGGCATTATTGCTGAGGACGAAGTGAGTACAGGCTCGGCCAGTCAAAGTAAATAATACAAATACACTTTAAACGCCGGCTACCTTTGCTCCCACTCCACTTCTACTCCCACACCAACAACAACTTGAACACACAAATAGTGTCGCAATTTATATTTGCTTTTTGTGGGGCTGTTTTGGTTTTAAGTTGGTTTCCTTGCCAGTGACTCTCTTTGTTTGCTGGCCGCACAACTTGCTTATTATTAATTTTCTCTATTGTAATTAGGAATATGGACAACCAACGATAAAACCACCAACCATCAAAACACAACCGCACGCAACGAAAACCACAGCCGTAGTGCTGCAAAACACGCACACAATTCGATGACGATTGGCACTTTGTTCAAGTGTTGCAAAGCAACCATCAACAGCTGACCATTAAACAGCTGTTTAGTATTTCTTTTTTGGACAAGTGCTGTAAAACATATTTATGTAGTGTGTTTAACAACACACGTGGGGAACAAATGTCACGCTGACAAGAGAACAAAGTTAGAAAAAGTTAGAAACATAAGCAGAGCACGGGAATCGCATTCGTTTCCCATTTGTGTTGTGAGCTTCAAATAATTTGGCAGCTGATTGGCCGTAAATTAGTAACCTACCTTTGCAAGGCACGCGAATAAATTCCAAAATGAGCGACGACTACTTAAGGAAACCATTTTCATTAGCGCCCGCACCAGCCGGTAAGCAATCAACCAACACATACACATACATTCCCCACATACATTACGCAATGCGACTTACGGTTACATGAAATATGTTTGTTGAATGAGAATTCGAGTTGTATACATTATATGTGTCATTTGCTTGCAGTCGATGATCCACAGACATCAGCATCAACAAACTACACACCGGCCACGAGCACATTCAGCAATACTCCGGTCTCGCCATACCTCAACTATGATTCACGTTTCCTGCGGCAAGCGCAACCTGAGTTCATATTCCCCGAGGGCGCCAACAAGCAGCGAGGACGATTTGAGTTGGCCTTTTCACAGATTGGTACATCTGTGATGATTGGTGGTGGCATTGGTGGCCTGGCGGGCGTTTACAATGGCTTTAAAGTTACTAATGCGCTAAATCAGACGGGGAAGCTGCGTCGCACTCAGTAAGTACTACTCTCCAACAGAGGCTATCAACTTGGCTCTGTCTGATCGTTTTTCCGATCGATTTTGACGGAAATAGGAACCAGAAACATGAGATTATGCTAAGATTCAATCATAGACTGTGGACAATAATAGATTTATATTTAATCATGTACGTCTTCATTACAGGTTGATAAATCACGTCATGAAACAGGGTTCCGGTACGGCGAACACCTTGGGTACGTTGGCTGTGCTGTATTCGGCGTGTGGAGTGTTGCTGCAGTATGCTCGTGATCAAGATGATAATGTAAATACTGTAATAGCTGGTACTGCAACTGGACTGCTATACAAATCAACAGGTAAGGGAAAAGCGCAATCGTTAATTAAAAGATACTTGGCTATAATTGGAATCTATTTTAGCTGGCCTGCGAAAATGTGCCCTGGGTGGCGCTATTGGTTTGGGCATCTCGTCGCTCTATTGCTTATACCTGCTGGCGCAAGAGAGCAACAACACAAACTCCTCAAGTCCTAAATTCCTGTAGGTGAGACGGCCTAGCTTTTTAAAAAATAAAAAAAACCATTGAATCGCTGTAGCTGCCCATCGTACGTGGTCAATGGCTGATCTATCTACACATGCTGTGTAGTCGCCGTTTCGATGCGCTTAACCGTCAAATATATAGTTTTGTTTTATATTATAAATACATATATATATATATTTAGATTTATCTGGACACTATAAGAATTTCTTTTTAGTTAAACGACATTGTTCAAAAATAACGTCATCAGGCATGCACACCAAAATTCTTGTTGCTAAGAAAATAATGAAAATCAAGTTGTATGCTTTATATGCAACTTGCTATCGAAATAAATATTTTATTGTAATGAATGGTTCAAAAACTACACTGTACTACACCACAAACTGACTGCTGTTTAATAATCGGTGCCATCGGAATCATAGCCAGTTAACGTCAACACCTTGACACCCTTCTCGTCGTCCATCTCATTGTTGGTTGGTGCCTCACAGCTGGTGTCCTCCGTTGAGCACGTTTGACAATGGCAATTGATTGCCTCCATGTAATTGTACTTACGAATATTATCATTTGCCTCGGGATGACAGTTTTTTAGTATTGCCACCGATGGCTGTCGCTGTGCATGCACACAAACTGGATGAAAAGATCGTTTGTACGGAAATTTCCAGTCGGAGATTTCACTAGAGTCACAGCGACCCCAACAACTCCAGACACTGACATGATCCCAGCACTCGCGTCCCTGAAGATCGACTTGTGTAACCCTATAGGTGTACAAACGACGATGACAGCCGAGTGGGGCAACAGTGGGTCCACCAGAAACTGGCTGCAGGTCCAACACTTGTGAGTTGCCCACATGCAACAGCCAAGAAATAAACAATAGCAAACGCCTGTCAGTAAATTAAAATAAGAATTTTAATTGGTTTGAAGTAGAAGTATCTGACTATTTAAATACTTACATCACTGCGGCCATTGTGATGGGACTTATTGTTCAGTTTTGATATTCCCCCTTTAAATAGATGCTGTACCGGTCGCAGACGAATGCGTTGTGTTGTACGCTTTGGATGTTTCTTTATATTTATAGTCGAGTTTGCTGCTTTGGCCATTCCGAATGACATCTGCTCCTTGACGTCCTGGCGTCTGCGCAATGCTTCACGTTTACTTTTCCTTTAAACTTTAAGATTTGCATATTAAATGTTCAAGCAATTTCAATTCAAATTTAATGTGTAGAGTCGAAAGTATAATAGAAAATTAATTAATTTTAAATTTAATTGTGCATGATGCAAAGAATTTATAATTTTAACTTGATTTTGTATTACATAATACTATGTAAACTTTGAATACGGAATTTGGATCTTAATATTTTCCCAAAATAAGAGTTTGGAAAACCGATTTTATTTATATTAGGGGAAACGCCGCAATCTATTCATTATTGACGATTTAAAAGGCATAAATATAAAATTCAGTAAATATCATGAATATTCAGTATTTTTTATTGTGTATAATGCAAAGAATTTAGTTATACTATGGAAATTTGGATAACGGAATTTAGGTTTTGAAAATTTTCCAAAATGATAATTGATGTGGCAGCCTTGTTGCGCATGAAGCTATGCAGTGAAAATTTAACATTTGCCAAGAATTTGTGTGCGTTATCGAAAAAGAAAACTAGAAAAATAAAACGGTTTCTATGGACGTGGGCCATGCTAATTTGATTTCTGCACCAGAATACCTTTGCCCACGCTTACGCTTCCTCTATTAATGTGAATGACGCTGATTGGATCGGGGACGGGATCGGATCGGGATCGGTAGGGTTGTCCAGTTAGTTCCGTGAATTGTCTGAGGGAATATGTCGGTTGCGTCGTTTAGGAGCGACGACGTATTTCATGATGCGAACCATAACGCTGATTACGCAGCTGCACCCGAAAGCGCCGATTATTATTATTATTGTCGGGAGCCCGATCCTCAATCGCACGATTGACATGGACGGCCGGCAATGCAGCTGCTGCATCAACAGCTGCCGCAGGAGGTATGCCAGGTGCTGGGAGTGGTAGTGCCACCTGCTGCGGTAACTGCGGTAACAGCTCCTCACCATCCACATCCTCATTGGGACTCTCGTCATCCAGATCATCCAGAGCCGTATCATTGTTGTCAATCAGCGACTGTGATCGATTCGTGCTGCCCACATCCTCCCGTGCCATTGCCGTGGCCATCAATCGCTGTCGTCGCTCCTCCATCAGACGATCCCGTTCCTTATGTATGTAATCACGTTTGTTGGGCAATCCAGCCACATTATTGGCCGACAATGCGGAGCGTACAATATTCATGTCCGTTGCCTCCATCCATTCATCCGTTTCGGCCACGTAGCATTCCGTGTGCGAGATGGTGGAGACGCCATTGAAGCCTCCAATGGCAAAGATCATGTCATCAATGATTTCGAGACCAAAGTTGCTGCGCGAATGATTCATTTGGCGTATAAAGTGCCAGGATTGGGTCTCCGGATCAAAGCGTTCGCCCGTCGATAATCTGGACGTACCATTAAATCCACCAATGACATAGAGCTGATCTCGAAATGCCACACAGCTGACGCCAGAGCGACGATGATTCATATTTGGTATACGTGTCCAGAGATTGGTTAAGGGATCGTAGAATTCGGCGCTGTCCAAACATTCCTGGCCATTGAATCCACCCGTTGCATAGATGCGTCCATGGAGGGTACAAGCGCTAGCATCCGATCTCTGCATATTCATTGGGGGAATAATCGACCATTGATTTGTCTTTGGATTGTAACGCTCCACGGTGTTGAGCCGATTGTGTCCATCGTAGCCACCAATGGCATAGATCATGCCATTCAATTCCGCAACACTGACATAACAACGGCGACAGTGCATCGGAGCAATCTCGTTCCACTTCTTTTTGACGGCATCGAAGACGCGACAGGTGTTAAAGTACTCGACGCCATCGTAGCCACCGATCGAGAAGATTTTGAAGCCAATCACGGCGGTACCGTGATATGCCCTTGGTCCGGCTGGATCCTCGGCATTGATGTTCACCCATCGATCGGCCCGCGTATCGTAGGTCTCGATGCAGCCCTTGGAGGTGCCACCACTCCAGCCACCAATGGCAAAGATGACCTCGTGCGGCAGTCGGGGCATCGCCAGCGGCGGTGTGGTGAGCTTGGGTTGAAAGGGCAAATCAAAGGGCACGTATAAGTTGCTGCTGCAATGCAGAGGATTAGTTAAGAATTACCTCTTCGGCTTGTGGGTTAAGAAAGTCCAGGTCATACATGAATTTAAAGGTATCGACTATCAAAGGTTTCGCTGCCTCGCATTGAATGACATAGGGATGCTCCTTGACCTCCTCCATGAAGCACTGCAAAATATGGAAGTACAAAGCACGTAAGTACGCCACAGTCGAGTGTGCTCGACTCTGAGAGACCCGGTAGACAAACGCTTAAAACTCCTGTTTTTTAATCTTAATATAAAAACCAATTATATATACATAAGCAGTATATCACAGAAAAATAAATTAAATAAATTAATTATAAATTATTTTTGTGTTTTACTACTATTAGTAAATTCCAGACTTTTCAAGTTAAAAAATACTTATACTTCAAAACTTTTTTTTTTTTTTAATTCCTTTCGAAATTTTGTTAAATGGATTGGAAAATTAATTAAGTATCATAGTAATAAGAGAAGGAGAAGGGTTTTCTAAAGAGCTTTCGGGTGTTTCGTTTAATCGTGATTGAATTTCTGGAACCTGTGTTCATGCGGACAGACAAAAGTGCAGACGGATATGACTATATCGACTAGGCTATAGATGCTGATCAAGAATATCAATACTTTATAGGATCGGAGATGCTTTCTTCTGCCTTTCACATTTATTGCCACAAGCTTACTAGCCCTCTGCACTCTTTTGGATACCGGACAAATCATAATCTATCAATTATGTGGGAAGGGATTGGATAATTGGGATGTATTCACCTTGGGGGTCATCAGACCAAGGCGCACGCCCGTCATCAGATGCGCCACATGCTGTTTGCGATTCTCAGGGTCTCGGTCAATCCACTTGACGCACAATTTCCATACGTAGTCCTCCTCACGAGTATTTAACTCATCATCGCTAATAATACTGAAGAAGTCCTTGACATTCAGGTCCAGTATGTCCGTATTCCGGGCAGCCACATCCGTGAAGTACCTAAGCGTGTAGTTGCGTGCCTTGACATACAAGTCCTCGAGAAACCGAAAGCTTTGGCAATGAAAAATCAAATGACGGTCAATTAAAAACGGATTACATGTCGATTGGCCATTGGCATAGGATTTTACATACCGCGCAAAACCCATGATGCTGACGCAGTTCTCCGGAGTGAGGGTGCGACTAAGGTAATCCTTGCACTGTTTTACCAACCCCACCATTCCCACATAGTCCGCGCAGATGAGCAATTCATGCACGTTATCGTCACCGATGTTGGTCTTCCGCAGGTAGGCATACTGTATTACCGAGTTCATGATGGGCGCACCGATTCCAGGTATGTGGACAATTCGACTCTCCTCACTTCCCGCTCCTGCACGGCTGTTGAATCCCGTAAACTGTGCGCTGACACAAACGGAAAAGGACACGTCAGAACTGAATGGTTAAATCCTCGACTATCTTAAACGGTATTGAAGTTATTGCATACTTTGGGGCACTCGTTACCCAAAGAAATATTTAAAGTTAGTATTAGTAATGCTTTTAATATACAAATTTTCGATATGTTATAAAAATTAAAAAAAAAAAGTTCTTTCGTCATTTTTTTCTAAGAATTAAAAACAATAAAATTGAAATAAAAATGAATTATATTATGAAAGTTATAAATATTGGTTTTTTTTGTCTTAATTTGATAACTGATTGATATATAGAAACATTGGTATCATCCCTCAAATTGATTTCAATTATTAGTTTATTTTAAGCTCCTGAATTGTTATTTTCGGTACCTGCTTAGAACAGCAATAACTACCGTTATATTTAACTGGAATTTTCCCGATTGACTCACCGAAAATACGAGCTGCAGGAGCACATGATGGCACGGTGCACATTGAAGGACTGCTCCCCGACCGAGATCTGTGCATCGCACAGGAGATTCGCTTCCCGTAGTTCATTAAGCACGTTGAGAGCATGATCACTGACAATGGGTGATAGGGATTTGGCGGATGACTTCTGTGTGGGATTATTACTATCTAATTCATCACCCTGAAAATTACCATCCATATCCACGTCCATCAGTTCCAATGGCGCTAGCTCCAGTTGACCCTCATTCATGCCATGCAAATGATTACCGTTTTGTCGATTCATGTCGTAAGCGAGCCAGCGATTTTATCTCGGTTAGGTCTCAAATCCTGGTCCTTGTCTACAAATTACAGGCAGGCGACGAAAACAGAAACACAAAAAGAGAGAGAGAGAGAAAACGTCATTTTAATATATAGTTCGAGATATCGGTTAATTGATTTGCCTACCAAGGGAAACGCGTTTTGTTGATATTTTATATTTTTGTGGGCTGTTTTTAAGGAGAAATCTCTCCGTATTTAACAATAGGAACAGAAATAATGTTCAATAATTAATCAACAACAACGAGACAGTTCTCGTAACGCACAAAATGGGACTACTAAGTGAAAAAAAACTGAAAACTAAACGCACTCTAATCTGCTTTATTTCGAAACCAATTTCAATTCAGGTCTTACCTTTTGGCAATATCATCGGTTCCCTTACCAAAAATTTATAACTATCCAAAACTTGCTTCTTTTTGCAGAAGAGTACAAAATAGTCTGGACACACGTCTAAGGTACAGAAAAGTATTTAAAATGTGTTGGCTTTCTGAACGAAGCATAAATTATCTAGACATCTCAGGCAAAGCATGAAGCATTTCTATAAACAAATAAATAAACAATTTATTTTTATTTATTAACGTATTTTTAATTAAAAAATATTTTAGATCTATAAAAACAACCCATTTCATATTATTATCTAATTTCTCTTTAGCTGGTACTTAAGAAATAATTACAAACAAAAATATGAACCTATAAAACATATGATATAAATTATAGAATCAAAATTTGTGAACTAAAGAAATGGATGTAATAAAATTATAAATTTACTTTAATTATGCACAGTACTTTATTTATAAATATAAAAAGCTGGAATTATTAAAATTTATTTTTATTAACAAGTATATAGAAGTGAGTTTAAAGATTAAGCGATGTACAAAAATAGATTCAAATTTGCAATTCTATTCTTAATATTTCATTCTTAAATCATATTTAAATGCGAATATGCAAACATATAAAAATTCTGCATGAATATTTAAGAGATGTAAGCCCCTCGTTCTTGAACAATCCCATTCCTATTGCCCCCATGCCGTATTAAGTGCTTCTCCCGCTCGTTGTTGTCTTTGCGCAGGCGTCAACTTCCCCAAGATAGAATAAAATGGAGTGCTTGTTGCGAGTAAGCCAACAGTTGGAATCGAAGTCTTGACGAGATGAAGTCGCTATCGATATTACCGTTAGTCCTGGGGCTGCTCTGTTGCTCCATTTTGGCCAGCGAGAGCAGTTTGATGGGTAAGGAATCCTGGTTGCGTCCTGGCTGTCATAAGGTGGGAAATACGCGTAAGATCTCAATACCGAATTGTGTGGAGTTTACAATTACGACCAATGCCTGTCGTGGTTTCTGTGAATCGTATGCGGTGCCATCGGTGCCAACCGCAATATCGGGACTCTTTCGACCACCCAAGCCGGTGGTGTCGGTGGGTCAGTGCTGCAATATGATGAAATCCGAGGAGGTAAGATGACGAACGACCGATGGAAGTCCATCCATAAACTTAATCCGACCCTTTTTAATATCTATTTCAGATTCAACGTCGCGTTCTTTGCATCGAGGGTCTTCGCAATGTGACCTTTAGGAGCGCCCTCTCCTGCAGTTGCTATCACTGCAAAAAGGATTAGAACTATTCGATTAATTAAACGATATAATAAATAATACAAGTTGTTTGCCTGAGCCACTTTAATAATTATCATCCACTAGGATTCATATAAATAAAAATCTGTATATTAAAATCAATTATTTCTTGCCTTCCTTGCAAGCGAATGCATTCTGTGCTACACTGCGTCCGCCGGCTTCCAGCAATAGTTGTCCCATATCGGCCAGGGCCAACTCAATGGCCTTGCCATAGCGTGTGGCACAGATTTTGGGCTTTAGCTTCCACGAGGAGATGGCAAAGATGATGTCATTCTCGCGAGGATTATAACAGCAGCCGTAGCCGTCGGAGCTAAGTGGTCCAAACGACATAAATCCATCGTGTGGTGTCGCCACCTGTGAGCTGAGCACTTGGAAATTTGTTGACTTAACATAGCCCTGGGAGCAAAAGAATTCCGGCAGTGGAATGGCATGCTCCCTGGCCATTTGCTTCAGTCCAAACAGATGTCGATCCACGGCTTGTCCTTGCATTGCCAACTTTGTTTGCTCCTGATGCCAATCGACGGCGGATTGTAGCGCCAATATACGTTCCCTCAACGAGGCGTTTACCGAGGTCATAGTACAGACAAAATCCAGGGATTCATTTGAGCTAGATCGAATGGTTTCAGTGCGACCACTTTTAAAGATTCGCAGATGTGCCGACTCATACTGAGCCGGAAGCTCCTTGTGCAGCCGATAGAATGCCAGCTGTAGGGCCATCTGGATGAAGCTATCCGGTGATAGACCCTGGGATTTAATAAGACATTTGCCATAGCATGGAAACTTAAAGACCTCCAACCGAATTCGACTGCAGATCTTACTGATATTACGTCTTGCTGCTCCCAGCCAGAGATCTAAGGTTTCATCCAGTTCAGTAAAGTATAAGGGATGCGGCTTATCAAATATCTCAACGGGACATGAATCATTTCCGTACTCTGGATTGATGCTAATTAGAAGCAAGATTGCTTGTGAACAAACTAGAAAGATTATCTTCGGCATGCCGAATTTTGTATATCCTTGCAGAGCCTTAATTTGATACCATTGCAGAGCCTTGAATTCTTTTATTGACTGATTTTATTCTGCGTAACAGCTACCGATTTGAACTAACGTTAATCCAAACATAATAGACAATAAAAAATGCACAATCTGCGAGTTTGGTTGAAATACTTCCAAAAACATCACAAGTTTTTATATTAAAACTATATTTTTGGCTGATCGTGCGTATGACAGCTATATGATACAAAAAAAATACGATTTTAAGTAAACTTAGTCAGAATGTATATTAGAATCCCGAATACACAATATGTAAAAATTGTTGAGATATTTTAGGAAACTGCAATGTTTTTCATTAGAAATGTGTATTATTGACAAATCAAATTCGAATTCGAATACCCTCTGCAAGGGTATAAAATGTAGCATTGATTCTTGAGAGGATTAAGCACAACTTACATATTCGTTTGCACAAAGTCCATGATTGTCGCAGCCGGCTGAGGATCGGCAGGAGCATGTTCCAAGCAGAAACCCGCCATGCCATTGGGATTGACTATGAGCTGCAGCGTCTTGTCCATCCAACGGTTGCTACTGTTCACATTAAAGCCACCGCCATGTAGTAGTTGCCCCGCCAGCACCGAACGCTCCTGACCTTTCTGATGCACCATCACCGATTCATCCAGGGAGACGGTGAAGAGCGACTGTTCGATGCACTGCATCACATTGATATTATTCTCCCCACGACAAAGTATTTCATAGGCATCCGCCCAACTGTCACGCGTATCGTGGGTGAGCAGTCCAATCTCAGGACCCTTTGATTGACAACTTTGCACAATCTTTAGCAATTCATTTCGCAGTTGATTGATATTAAGTATACGCCCCTCTGCATTGTAAACGGGCAGTTTGTGGAACTGGGGGAATCACATGAATAGATTTGGTAGGTTATCTATATTTTTGTTTATTTATTTTGACTTGATTCATAGCACTACAAGGCAATGCTTATAAATTTAGGCGATTGTAACTATGCGTAAATTATTGCGTTTCTTATATTAAAAGTTTTAAATAAAAAAAATTAATTTAAAAGTGTTATAAAATAAATGTGTAGAAGTGTAAACTATAATTATCATTATTTTTAGTGTTAATTTATGTTTTTATTTTCTTTTTTTGTTATATTATTTCTATTTAATTATTTTTATTTTTTTTTTTGCAGGAAAAAACTCACGTTATTATTGTGTATGATAATCACATAATCCGAATTGCATTGCTCGAGAATATCGCAGGATCTTTTGGGTTTGCGCACCGTGCCAAATACCTGGTGATATTGACTATTGTCCAGATCGAATTTACCCATTCTATAAACTGGAATTCGATCATTATCCAGCAGATTCTTAAATTCGCACATTCCGTAAATGACCTGAGCAGTGAAATGAACAAAGTCAATGACGTTGCGAAAATCCTGTTTGGGAAATGCGATGCAGGGACTCGAGAAGACAGTGAGAGGTCCACGATGTCGCAGATACTTCGCAGTTATCCAACGATCCGACAACCAGTTGGCGTCCTTTTTTCCCGCCTTCTCCAGCAGCTTCTGCAATTCTCCACCCATGTTGTTCAGAAAGTCGATTGTCTGCTCCTGTTGCTTGAGGAATGCTTCATCCTTGAAGAACGGACGAATGCTGTTCAAATAACGATGGAGAGTCTCCTCAAGCGGCACCACCGGATATGTTAGCAGATTCATTGGAACTTGCTGCAGAGGAAGTGTTTCAGCTTCGGGTTCAATCTTAACAGCGAGCAAGGAATTCTGGCTTTGTACTTCAAGGGAATTGGGAGTCGTCTCCAGTTTCTGGATCGGACAGACAGCGTCTGCGATGTGTAAGGGGTGTGTTGAGCATGACGTTGGATTTGTGGAGTGATTTCGTATTGTTATCTTTGGCACCAGCTGCTTCTGCTGCAATTCACAACATTTGCCTTCTGCTTCAGTGCGTCGTGGAGGAGCAAGCGGAGCAGGAGCTGCAGCAGGTGCAGCAGGAGTGGCAGCTGGAGTAGGAGACGGCATAGGCTCAAATTGTTCTCCCCAAGTCTTAAAATAATTGAAAACCCATTTTATAAGACGATTCTTCCCAACAGGAGGCACTTTGGTTACAGCTTTTTGATTGTTGGACGTTTCATTGGACTTGCTTTGACTGTAGTTACGCACAATGCTTGGACACTATAAGGATTAGGTTGATTTTCACACTTAAAGATCAGCATTGGTAACGATTAACTCACTTTGCTTATGATACTTTCGCCAACGAATACAGCACGCATTACGAAAATTTAGTCAAAAATCCAAAAAAAAATTTAAATGTGAAGAAAATGAAGTGTAGTTTTGAGACGAAATAAATAAAGTCAACTAGATATTTACATCAAGGGTGACAAACTCCCAAATGTTGAAGAAAGTTCCGTTCGATAGATCAATATTTGCAGACAAATAAAGGACATGAATAAATTAATGAATGTTAAAAATATTAAACGCAAAAGTCTGCGCTAGTGACGAAAGCAGCACGAAGAATAAAATTTGCTATCTTCAGTCTTTGGAACGTCGAATCAAAGCACTAACGCCCTTTTTTCATTTTTTTAACGCTTTTCGGTGGTAGCGAGTCTTTTGGAGTTCTTCTCCTTAGGAACAACCCTCAATTGAATTGCTAGTCAATACCTTGTTGAATATGTATATTTTACGGTTCTAATTTTAAAAATATCTGTTGTTCAACTTGGTGGGTTCCCTTTTCAAACACATGTAATATCGTTCGTCACAAAGTTGAATATCAGAAATTTTGGGGCATGGAATGACTTTCGACTCTTGACTTTTACCTCGAACAGAAGTTTTTTTTGCAAGTTATTTAATAAGAGAAATATTAATTTCTCAAATGTATAACAGGAATAAAGTCAGACAAGATGTATTTAAAACCTTCTTTAATATCACTGGCAAATTTAAAATCTCTTTTATTACAATAGATATATTGAGGCACTACAACTTGGACTTCGGTATGTTGGCTTGTGGATTTTTATTGAGAACATCTTGCATTTCCAGGAAAGCGTTCTCTAGTGTCTTGGCAAACTTGTCCGGGTTGGTTTCATGATTAAAGCTCCACGATGTGATGGCCACAATAATATCATTATCGCGTGGATTATAGCAAGCGGCATAGCCATCATCAGTTGCGGGACCGTAGCCCATGAAGGCATCGTATATGGTGGCCACCTGAGATGTTGACACGCGGAACTGCATGGATTTGGTGTAGCCGGGCGAGGAATAAAACTCTGGTATGGGCAAGTTATTCTCTTGTGCCATTAACTTCAGACCCAGCAGATGACGATCTACTCCGATACCCTGCAGTGCAAGTCTCGCATATTTCTGATGACCAGCAACTGCCTCACGCAGCAGACAAGCCTTCTCCTCCACAGACGCCTTTCCATTTGTCATCGCTTTGCAGAAGGCCAGCGATTCATTTGAGCAGGAGCGTATAGTTTCCGTGCGTCCGTTCTCAAAGATACGCAAATGTGCGGATTCATATTGAGCACCAGGTACCTTGTGCATTCTGTAATTACATTAAGTATTCGACTTTTCAATATATAATAGATAGAACTTGTTCATACTTGTAGAAAGCCAACTGCAGCGCCATTTGAACAAAGCTATCGGGTCCTAGCTTCTGCTTTTTTATGTAATCCTTGCCGTAGCACTTGAACTTTAAAACGTTACATTCCAGATCCTTAACGAGCTTATCAATGTTGCGCTTGGCGTAAAAAATCCATTGATCCACACAGGGATTTAGTGTGGCAAATGAGATTTTTTCTGGCTTGCAACTAATCTCTGTGGAGCCACAACTGCCATAGTTATCGTCCTCACTCCTAGAATAAAATTATTATTAAAATTAGAATATATGTATAAACAACTTAATTAAAATACATTCTCCAACTAATTTCCAAATTTTATATGTCAATGAAAATCAGTCCAGTTTTGAGAAAGTCATGAATTTTTGAAGTTGGTAATCCTCTAATCTAGCAACATTTCATGTCCAAATTTTTTTTCAATTTGGCATGATTTATTACAAAAAAGTTAATCTTCCCAGAATCAAATTTAAAGGGTCTTACGGTGATGTTCAAGATATATGCTTACTTATATTTATTTACTTAACTTTTAATATCAATTGGAAATAATTTAAAATGTACTTACATTTTCTTCACCACGTAGTCCATCATCATGGCAATGGGCTGGCCCTCAGCTGGTGAATGCTCGTAGGTAAATCCAACGTTGCCATTTGGATTGACCACCAGTTGAATGGTTTTGTCCATCCAACGATTGCCGCTGTTCAAATTACTGCCACCGCCGTGTATAAGACCAAGAATCAGTTGATTCGCCTGCTGGTCGGGCTGTACGTCAATACATTGATCCAGCGAAACAGTAAATAGAGCACCCTGTATGGTCTTAAGGGCTTCACAATTTTCCGGTGTCTTTGACAATTGTTCATAGGCCTCAGCCCAATTGTCACGTGTGTCTGTAGTTAGAATGCCATAAGGGACACCGAAATCACTTTCCGCCTGCATGATCTCGTCCAGCTGCTTTGCCAACGACTTGGCTGACAACACATTGCCATCTTTGCCGTACAAGCACAATTTATAAAACTGTAGAATTCAAGAGATTACATTTAAATACAAGTAAATAAATGCGATTATCAAATTTGGGAACTTACATGATTTTTGTAAATGACAACAAAATAATTGGAACAAGGATTGTATTCAATACGATCGGTGGCACGAATCGGAATGCGACATGTACCAAACACTTTTCCAAACTGACTATTGTCCAGCTCATTTTTGCCCATTTTAACAATGGGTATCTTGCCGGCATCTACAATACCTTTAAATTCACCCAGACCATATATAACTTTGGCCGTATAGTTAACATATTCACGCATATCATTAAACTTTTGGTACGGAAATGTCATGCCGGGACTTATATAGACGGTAACTGGATCACGATACTTCAGATAGGCAGTCGTTAGCCAGCGTTGTGCCAACCAGTTCTTCTCACGTTTGCCAGCCTCCTCGAGCAGACCTTGTAGCACATCTCCCTCTTTGTCTTTAAACTGTTGGGTTATTTCCTTTTGCTTTTCAAACTCCTTGGGCGTCAGATGCGGTTGGGCAGTGAGCAGAAAACGATCAAGCGTTTCATTTAAAGGCAGTACAGGGTATCTTAAAAGCCTTTGCTGTGATGGCTGCTCCTCGGGAGTTTTGCTGCTATAGCTTGCGGGCATCAGTTTGACAAGCACATTTGGAGTCTGATTGTTGATGGAGAGTTTGGTCTGTAATAAAGAATTTTGATTAAACTAGTAGTTCATTTTACTGACCGTGACCCCGTACTTATTGTTGAAATATTTGTAGAATTTCTTCCGAGTTTATTATTCGATCGTTAGTAAATTTTCGGGAAACATCCTGAGAATGTGACCTATCATGATCTTAGCTTTCTAATGATACTTATGACATACAGGTATCTACATAGCAAGATTAATGGCTTTAGCTTTTAAGATCTTAAGATCTTGATATTCAAACAGACGGATGGACAGAATATACCCACTGTACTTTCAAGGTGCAGGGTCTCTTTCCTTCCAAAACTGATTTCTTACCAGATTCCAAAAGACTTTGCCATTGCTCAGTAGTCTCATTTCAGAGCTGGGAGTTTCAACTATTTTTTCAACTGGGGCGCTGAAAATTTAAAAAATATACGCACAATGTAATGTTAATTCAAAGGTTAATCTATCTAGCGTATGTATGTGTCTGTTTATTGTATGTGTACAATAGTTCACCTTTGATATGTGTGCATAATCGTGAAGGATTGCGATAAGAAGTGCGTTAAGATTAACGCTGGCAAAGAACGACGCAGGCGGCAACAAGGCAAACAAACAGTTGGCAAATTACCAAAATGAATAAAACGTCCAATATCAATGTTGTCCACGTAGACACAACTGCAGTCTCCAGTTGATATCAGAAAAACGACGACCGGTTTCGATTTAACCGACTTTCAAACTGTGCTCTTGCTGCTGCTGCACACCTGTCGCTGCCGCTATATTCCACTTGTTATCGCTGCCAACGTCGACGCCGGCTTTGGGCATTGGTATCGAAAGTGAGAGCGAAACGAGAGAGTGATATTTGCGAATTGCTTTTTGTTTTGGTATCGGGGCCAAAGTCTATGCATTTATTTTGCTTACCCTGCAACACTTTTCCAAGCAGACTCGTTGCGGCAGCTGGATTTCCTTAAGGTGTTATCAGCCTTTAATTTAGTGTAACGTTCTGAAAAAACATATGAATTAAAATACTTTAAAAATCTGACAATTTTTAGATATTACGATTCCGAGGGTTGCCACTTCAGTAAAAATTTCCGATCTGGTTTGATTTTTTTTACTTACAAAAATAAGTACATTTCCGAAATAGGTTTCTTAATTTTTGTACCTTTTCTTCAATTTTTGTTTTGTTTTTAGATAGATATTTTTGAATTTTTGCAGAGTTTTTGTTAAAATTTGTTCGATTTTTTTATATTTTTTTCTTTATTTTTAGTATTAAATTATCTAACTTCTCTTCCCGAGGGCTGACGAGTTTCAAACCTTCATTAAAATGTTTACCTTAATATTGTCTAACTTTAAATTTTAAATTATTATCAAATTTATAAATTTTTTATTGAGATATTTGCGTTTTTAAATTTTAAATTTTTGTTAGTGTGGACACTAAGCAAATAACCTATAGAGAAGTCATCCCATACAACTAAAAGTGTCTCAGCTAAAAGCATGACGGGGCGTCCACTGGGTAATTTTCGGTGGACGCGTCGTTTGAGGGAAATTATTTTTGGTTTCGATTCAGTTTGCTGGCCCATGATGAAATTATATTATATAATATTATATAATATAATTTCATCATGGGCTGGCCGAGCTCGTTGCTGGCACAGCAAGCGAAACACAAAACATGCGTGCTATGAAATACCCTTTAGCTATAAAAAAATAATTGTCTTTAATATTTTATAAAGAAAAACATCGTAAATCTAATAATTTTATAAATGTAGATAATAAAAAATATGCGATATGTTGTTTTTTAAATTTTAAATATTTATTTGCGCTTGAAATTTCTTCATACAATATTTAAAGGGAAGCAACTTATAAGCAAAGCGATGTTGTCAATTCTCTCAGCAGCACATACATATGCACACACTTATTGTATGCACGCATACATAGAGATGAGCCTGCGAGCCCGAATACATCTCTCTCTGTCTGGCTATTTGATGATTATTCTCATTTTGTAGGACTTTTCGACGCGCGCTGCTTGGCGCTAACAGAGCACTATGGGAAATTTGAGCTGTTTTATAAAATTAATTAATCACTGCGGACGGCAGTTCGCGTTAGTGACGAAAGCAGCACGAAGGGTGCGAAAGGCGACTAACTATATATACAGCTAAGTTGGAAAATTTGCTACGACTGTCCGATCAGATCAAGTTATATACCGATCGAAAGGTTTAGTCTTAACTTACAAAATGGCATACTAAAACTTTTTCTAATTCACCTGGGTAATGAGATACGGGGGTGTAAGTGGGAGGCGAAAAATTTGTATAATCGCAGCTTGTGGAGCCGTTGGGGCTTTTTGGTAAAATTATTTATTTTTTAAAAATTCTTATCAAAATAAACGCGTCGATTGATGCCTCGATGACCCAAATCCGTTAACTAGTTCAAAAGATAAATAAATTTGAAATTTTTAGTGGACTTCTCAAAATGAAATGAAAAGTTAGTTTCTTTGTTTGTCTGTTTGTATCAAAGCGCTAAAAAAGCTTAGATGTAATGATGGGGATTTATTCCTCTTTGAAAATCTAGAAATGTTTGTTTTACGACTTTTTCAATTTCCCGCTAGTTTAGCGGGAAAACGCTAAATCTTGCTAAAATTGAAACTCCAACAGTTTCCAACCCATAGAAGCTACAGATATGTTCTCATTGGAAAGGTTTGTTTGAGGGCTTTTATGCGTACCTTAAAACTTTTTTTCTTAAGTATTCAGGTAACATTTTACAGGTGATATAATGTTTTTAAGCTTACATTTTGGCGATTTTTGACAAAACGGCTCTAACGATTTCTGTTAAATTTTATTATGTTGTACAATTTCGCGTTTTTTGGTATATGAAACATAAATTTTGGTCGAGGGGCTTGGAAGATATTACCTGTTAAGTGAATAAATACATTTTTCTATCGGTCGAAAATCACGTTTTAGTACAAAAAACTTTTTGGTTTTATGAGATATCTCAACCAAACTGATACAATATGCATTTAACTTGGTTTTATATATCCTGACCAAAGTTGGTTCAAATCGGACTACTATATCATATAGCTGTCATAGGACCGATCGGGTCAAAATAAGGTTTTAGTAAGAAAAACTTGTTTTTTTAGTGAGATATTTAACCAAATTGATAGCATTTTTTTAGTGAGATATTTAACCAAATTGATAGCATTTGCATTTAAGTCAGTTTTAAAAATCCTGACCGAAGTTAGTTCTTATCGGACCACTATATCATATAGCCAATCGGTCCAATATTAAGTCTTGGTATGAAAAACTTTTTTGTTTTACGAGATATCGTAACCAAACTAATAGAATATGCATTAAAATTGGACCTATATATTCTGACCAAAGTTGGTTCTAATCGAACCACTATATCATATAGCTGTCATAGCACCGATCGGGCGAAATCCAAGTCTTAGTATGAACAACTTTTTTTTTTCATAGTAAGTACGTGGTCTCCGACAGTAGAGTATGCTCGGCTGTAGCAAGCGAGCAAAGCGAGCAGGACGGAGCCCCTAGTTTTCTTTATAATTAAAAACAATTTTTTTTAAAATATGAAATACTTTGAACAACTAAATTTATATATTTTACTATTTGCCTGCATTAATGATAAAGTTACAATGTCAAAAGCAAAAGCAATTGCAAAATTTCTGATATCCACAAAAAAACCTCTACACGAGGTAAAGTCTAGTGACGAAGCAATTTCTAACAATTTCTGATATCAATTTTGTGACGAACAAAATTCAGTTTAATCTAAAATTTTAAATAAAAATAAACTTAATAAAAAAAAGCGAAAATAGGCATTCGGCACTGCGCAAAAGTAATTTTATGTACAAAGAAGCTCACCCTTTTTTGTTCACAGTGCACAATGCCAATTTTCGCTTTTTTTTTTATTAATTTATATTTTATTTAAAATTAGATTAAACATTTTCGTAAATAAGGTTAGAAATGTTTTACCTCGTGTTTTTTTTGGATAACTTGTAAACTGCGCAAGATATTCTGATATTGTATTTATTTGTATTATTATTATTTGTTGTTGGAAACGACACTGATCCATAAAAATGCCATTAAGCCAAAAAAAAGTGATTTTAAGTGCAAAACTGTTAATCTGTCACACAGAGCATATTTCATAAGAAATACGATCGGTAGACATGTTGTTATGGACATCACTGTACATCAGTGACCTTTATTGTTTTCAATTGATAAAATCGAATAACTTATTTTAGTTGACAAGCGACTCTCACTCGGATCAGGCGACTAAGAAGTACAATGTCGGAAAGGTGATTATCATATCATACAATCTAACATAGAGCATACTGATCATTTTATGGTATATAATATGTACCCCTCTAGTCTGGAGACATGTGAAATTTCCCTACCGCTGGGCCAGATAAAGGGCGTGAAACGTAGAAGTCTCTATGACGATGAATACTATAGTTTCGAGCGTCTGCCTTTTGGTAAGCCCCCGCTGGGAGAGTTACGTTTCAAGGCCCCGCAACCGGCGGAACCATGGACTGGAATCTTGGACTGTACGCATTATGGAGACAAGCCGGTGCAGAATCTAATTCGCACAGGCATAATTGGTGGCAGTGAGGACTGTCTCTATCTGAATGTGTTCGCCAAGCAGGTGACTATCAAAAAATACTTTGATTGATTGACATGATAAATGAATCGAATACTCTCTTAGCTTAAAACGGAAAAACCACTCCCGGTGATGGTTTATATTTATGGAGGTGCCTTTACGATTGGAGAGGCTACACGGGAGCTTTATGGTCCGGACTATATAATGGCCAAGGATGTGATTTTAGTCACGCTAAATTATCGTGTTGATTGCTTGGGTAAGATATGGACAACTAATCGCAGTGCTTAGATAGTTTTTATTAACATTCTCTTATCTGTTGATTAGACACGATGGTTGTGTGAAAAGCTCTCATCATATAGAATATTAATTTAGCTTGTTCGTAATTGCCATTTTTTCCTTTACATAGGTTTCTTGAGTCTTAAGGATCCCAGCTTGGATGTGCCTGGGAATGCAGGTCTTAAGGATCAAGTCCTGGCACTCAAATGGGTTAAGAAATACATTTCGTACTTCAATGGTGATGCCAATAATATTACGCTCTTTGGAGACAGCGCAGGCGGCTGTTCAACCCATTATATGATGTGCACGGAGCAGACAAGGGGTCTCTTTCACAAGGCTATTCCTATGTCCGGCACATTGCATAACTACTGGGCCAATACATCACCCGAGGACTTTGCCTATCGTCTTGCAAAGTTTCATGGCTATGAGGGCGAAAATGTTGATCGAGAGGTGTTAGATTACTTGCGTGGAGTTGAACCATTCAAGTTGGTTGATTATAACTTGATAACGCCCGAAGAACGTCGCAATGGATCACTTTATGCATTCGGACCCACTGTGGAACCTTATCAGACTCCTGCCTGTGTGGCACCAAAGTCGCAGCTGGAGATGGCACGCGATGCGTGGTCTAATGACTTGCCTGCAATGCTGGGTGGTGTCTCCTTTGAGGGACTTTTCATGTATCCCGCTCTAAAGGCCAATGTGAAGAGTATGGATAGCTTGCTAGAAGATCCTCTGCGAATGACGCCCCGTGATGTTCGTGCCGTCAATACGGAGAAGCAAAATCTGGAGTTCAGTGAAAAGCTGATAAAATTATACTTTGGTGATGCAACTTCCAGTTCAAAGTTGATAATGGCATTCATGGATGTGAGTAATTGTTAATTATTAAGTTTTTGAATGTACACAGAAATTATGAATATTTTTTTCAGTACTATTCATGGAACCTATCGCACTTTGTATGCTCGCCTGGCCTATTCAACCGCTCCAACATATTTCTACCGATTTGACTTTGATTCCCCCGACTTTAACTTCTATCGCCAGAAGTTCTGTGGAAGTGATATCAAGGCTGGTGTTGCCCATGCCGATGATTTGAGCTATTTGTTCCGAAACACAGCATCCCGAAAACTAGACAAATCTTCCGGCGAGTATCGCACAATTCAACGCATGGTGGGAATGTGGACGGCTTTTGCAACAAACTCTAATCCCAACTGTAAGGAAATTGGACATTTATCGTGGGAGCCCTCGAAGAAAGATCATACACAGCGGGTACTCAACATTGGCAATGATGTCAATATCATCGATCTGCCTGAGCATGACAAACTTTTGGTCTGGGATAGCTTGTATAAGCCGAATGATTTGTTCTAACTTAGCTGCAGTTACGGTAGTTAACAGAGATAAGCCACGTAATAAAGCTTTTTTCGAGCTGAAATGCTTCCAATAAGTAAATGTTGTATTATATGTGTTCCAGTGTTGGAAAACAGTTGTACTAGCCATCTGTAATGTTTGTTTGTTAATTACATTAAAAACAATCTTTATAAAAAAATCTCTTCATATAAATATGCACAGAAAATTTGATTAAAATTGTATCCTGAAGATATATTTAATAATTGGACATGACTAAATGGGGAGCTTGAATTTTAGAATGATAAATATTTTTGTGTACAGAATATTATATAAATAATTGCACAAACTCGTAGTCATAACTATGTAAAGTATTTAGTTAAGCACACTGTTTTATGGAATCTGGGATTCTAATAGCCGAGTACACTGGACAGCTGATTTCAAACTTTTTTAATTAGTGACAGTTTAAACTACCTCTCAAAAGAATATACGTATTAAGCTTCTAAGTAATAAGCTAAGAGGGCTTGATTATAAAGCAAGCCTGTAAAACAATGTACAGGTACATTGCCTTTTGAAGTCGCACTAGCGCACAGTGGGCCCATCCGAGTATAAATGGGGTGTACATTAAAAAAGAATTGGTCAACATTATTTTAAATTTTAATATTATTAAAGATGGGAGCTAAT
Source organism: Drosophila innubila (assembly GCF_004354385.1). NCBI lineage: Eukaryota > Metazoa > Arthropoda > Insecta > Diptera > Drosophilidae > Drosophila > Drosophila innubila. Next base: position 16,861,782 of record NW_022995372.1, on the reverse strand, counting down.
ATTTACGCTTAGTTTTAAATATTATTTTTACTCTCGATTCGTAAAATATTAAATATTATTATTATTATTTAATAGTATTGTCATAGTTAGACCACTGTAATTGTAGCAGTTAATTGGCATTCAATTAAAGGTGGCTAAACGACAACTACAAATTTGTACGTTTAATTTTATACACTCGTCTGTACTTTATTCACGAAATTATCACACAAACTATGGATATTATTATTATTAATAAAATAGAGCTTAAAATCACTTTTTTTTTGCTTAATGGCATTTATATGGATCAGTGTCGTTTCCAACCACAAATAATAATAATCTCTATGTATGCGTGCATCTTACAATAAGTGTGTGCATATGTATGTGCTGCTGAGAGAATTGACAACATCGCTTTGTTTATAAGTTGCTTCTCTTTAAATATTGTATGTAAACTCAAATACCCTGTAAAAAAATTTTTAATGAAGAAATTTCAAGCGCAAATAAATATTTAAAATTATAAAAACAACATATCGCATATTTTTTATTATCTACATTTATAAAATTATTATATACGATGTTTTTCCTTATAAAATATTAAAGACAATTATTTTTTTATAGCTGAAGGGTATTTCATAGCACGCATGTTTTGTGTTTCGCTTGCTGTGCAAGCAACGTGCTCGGCCAGCCAACTGAATCGAAACCAAAAATAATTTCCCTCAAACGACGCGTCCACCGAAAAATTACCCAATGGACGCCCCGTCATGCTTTTAGCTGAGACACTTTCAGTTGTATGGGATGACTTCTCTAAAGGTTATTTGCTTAGTGGTGTGGAGTACAACATAATGTTAAATGGTGGAGTCACATCTGTTAAGTGAGGAGTCCGTTACAGAGTACAAGCGCGGTAAATTTAAATTATTGGTGGGGATTGTAATTCTGTTCAATTACGCGGTTATGCAACCTTTGAAGTTATGCATTTTTATTTATAATTTTGCAATAGTTATTACATGCCAAGCATACTGAAAATAAAAACAATATAAATTTGTTTTTTTTATTTGTATATTTATTTATATTTATGTTTTGTTGCAATTTAAATGCTAATATTACATGGTCTAAGGCTAAGATGTTTAATTGTTGTGCGAACGCCTTGTGTGTAATGCGTTTGCCCATAAATTCAGCTTCAATACAAAAATCACAGCAATTCTTAGCATAGATTACGATCCTGAACTACAGTTGATGTGCAAATCTCTTATCAAGTTTTCATCATAATTTGCTTTAATTCATATTTAAATTCAAATTATATGTGTCACCTCATGGAGGTGACATGTTAACTAATATATATAGCGAACGAAACTTACAAACTGCTTAAACTCTATATAAATAACTCCATTCAAGTGTTAGTTTTTTTTTTTTTTTTTTTTTTTTGTTAATAGTCAGGAGTAATTAGTACTGTTTTACTATATACAGAGGATATACGTATGTTGGCGTTCTATTTTTTGTGGGGGACAACTACACTCGGTATTTGTTTTTGATGTTTTTTTAAAGCTATCACAGTAATAAAAGCAGCACTTGGCTTTCATATTATTTACACTATATAAAATGCTATATCAAACCAAAGCGGCCGAAGACGCCGATGCCCAACCGAACTAGCACACTTAAATAAGTGTGCACGCACATACATCAATCATAAGGATACCGACAACCTACACTAAATGTTAAATTTGTAACTTAATTCTACAGATGCTTTGTTATCGCTCCTGTGCCAATTTGCTGGGGATGTGCATAGGGCGTCCAACTTTTACTGGAGCTGCTCTTCTCTCTGTCCACATTCACATGTGAGCTGGAGCCGGAGCTGGAGATGGAGCTAGAGCTGGAGCTGGAGCCGTTGGCTGATGGAGTCGTCGAAGCAAAGCCGCTGCTGGTCAAACTAACGCCCAGCTGTAAACGCAAAAGAAGAAAAGAAAGCAAATTGATTAATACCGAAAATAATAAAATTAATTAACATATCGATGCTATCAATGGATAAGTGTATGTAAATCCCAATGAAAGAATCAGCACGCGTGAGATTTAAAAGCGTTATTTGCCCCGAAAACAAGTTTCGGAGTGTCGCCTGTTGCCAATTGCCTCCAAACCTAATGAATTTCATTTAACGCGCTCGTAACTTTGACCATAAACAACAACACGACGTAATGAACGCTCGCTCTCAGACACGTTAGACAGCTTGGCGTCAATTTCCTTACTGCAATCCAATGTGCCGGCGGCATTAGATCGACGTTTAAATGCTCGCCCCCATCCGAAACGGGGTGACATAACCAATTAATAGATAACCGACTGCTTGACTTAATTACAACAACATAGACAAAAAAAACAGGAATATAATTCGAAACAACAAAAAATAAGGATTAAAAATTGATACCATAATTAACAAATGCAAAAAATAAAATCTTTCTGAGCCCGATTTTTAATAAATTTTTTTTGATTTTGTTTATTTTTTTAAATTTTGCATTACCACTTTCTTAATTATTCGTATTTTTTCTAACTCTCATTTTCTTAGTGTAATTTTTCTAGTTTTTAGTTCCTATTTTCCCCCCCTTTTAATATTTTATTATAATATTTTACCTGTTGCTTCGTCCCTGTGTTGCACTGGCTGACTGCATCCACATCCAAATTGTGATCATTGAAGCAATCTATGCAGATATCATCATCATCGCCATTTTCAACTTCAATGCACGAACTGGATGTAGTGGAGTTGCGACTCAGAGTCACAGTGTCACTCTCATTGCCCTCATCACTGCTCTCTGCATCGGAGAGCGCTGGCTCCAGCTCCAGGGCATACGCCGATTGTCGACGCTCCTGATAAACCTCATCCTCACAGTTGTCGCGTATTATGACATGTTTCTTGCCAGCCGGCATATCATCCAGCAGCTTGAGCTCACAGGGATTATACACCTGATTGCCACCCACAATGTTGGCACCGCTGCCCGTTATGTTGTGCAATAAATTGGCACGTGCATATTTCCCATCTGAAATGGTCGCCTGACGTGTAAAGCTGGACATGTGCAGTGTGGCACGAGTTATGGCATAAACCAGCAGAGACACGCCCAACACTAGAGCACCCCAGAATCCCAGAGGATTCACCAGCGGCAAGAGATTTAAATAGAAATTAAAGCGTGTGTCCAACGAATCAGACAGTTTGGGCATCATCTAAAAAAAAAAAATAATATATTTCATGTTTTTAGAACGGATTTTTATCAGTGTAGGCTCCATATATATGTATGGTTCTGGTATATTTTAAAAACTACTTCAAAAGCATATTATACAAAATTGCATTTTTCTATTAACTTAATTGTAAATACTTTTTAAGTTACGTTACATTTACATATTTGTAATATTTGAGTATATTTCAAAAAACACATTTAAACATCCAGATTTTAATACCAATTATTGACTATTTATTTTTATTTTATTATTTTTCATAATATTGAGAGGTGATTTTTACTTTACTTTTACTTTTTACTTTACTGTTTAATAGACAGAAATGTGCAAGGGTATCAAATCTTTGGCGTGACGAAAATAAACATTTCTATCCTGTTTTTAGATAATTTATATATAGTTTTGTTGTACTTACAATTTCGAACCAGAGCATGGGTGCAGTCAGATGACTAAACATTGAGACTTGTTGGTAGTTATGCAAATCCTTGAAGTGCATGTTGATTTGGACTTTTACGGACAGCGACAGCGGCAGACCAGATTCCTAAAATGTACGAAATATGCAATTAATTTATGAACTACTACTGTGCGGTAGTAAGGTCTTATTTTTGTTGATATCGATGCTGTTGCTGTTAATGTTGCAGTTGCTGTTACTGTTGATGTTGCCTCCCAAGTTCGACACCATTTCGGCTGAACTTGGCCTAATTTCATTTAATTGTGCGACTTAAATATAGGCCTGGTCGATGCCAGTTTGTCCTTAGGTTATCTTTTGTATTGAAATATTTCGCGCATTTCGCATTCTGTGCATTTTATCATGAAACTGGAAGTACTTGAGATGAAATTGCTACTGTTGACTGAATGATTGACTTAACGTTCGCTTGGTAATTAATGTATTGCGGTTGCAAATGCTATATTTTTGCCTTGATTTTATTATTTATATTTAAACGGTCAGCAGCAGTTGTTGTTAAATACCCCAAACATTTGTGGATATTGAGGATCGTTTGTCTATTATGCAACCGGAAATATCGTATAAAAATACCATTTTTGATATTTGCCGTTTTTAAATTTAAGAAAAATATGTATATTTAAATTAAAAGTTGCAACGGAAGCAATCAGCTTAGAATAAGGCTGAGATTTACAAGTATGCATGTCAATAAAATGTGGTTAGCTAATCTGGCGCGCACTTAAAAATCATATCAATTTCCGGCAATATAAATACTCGTATATATTGTATTTACTTATTTTGCCTTAAGGAAAAACATTTTGATCGTGACTAGTCGTATTTACGGTTAACTTAATTAGCCGGAAATGTAAATATTCAAAACTTAAGTTGATATTAAATTAAATAATGTACAATCAACTTCCACGCGATCTCAGTCAAGTGGAAGGTAAGCAGAAATTTTCAACAGGTGACGGCAGTTGCTGACAGTAACAACAACAACAACAACATTTAATCGAATATTTTGAACAAGTTAATTGTAACACTTAATGTGAATTTTTAATTAAATATTGCCTATATTTCGTACGTTTAGTTAATCGTTGTTTTTTAGCGATGATTGACAATTGAAAGTTGCCGCCATTAATGTCACATTAATAACAAGAGCAACAAGGTGAATTTTTATTTATTTATTTTTTTTTTTTTTGTGAAATACACACATTCAAGGTTGCTTACCGGTTGAATGACAAATGCTGTTGAGTGCTTTGCAGGATCAGGCTCCATGCCAGTAACATTCTCCACAAGGCCGACATCGCCATTCATAAAGTGTGGAAAGCTGAGAGAGATGGGGAAACCGTAATAACAGTCTGTGACGTCAATCAAACCAACCGGCTGACAATCCCCTAAAAGAAGAATGAGAAAAAACATAAGGTTTAAAAAGTTAGCAATTGATATATTTGGGAAACATTCGGTATTTGAAGAGCAAGTGAAAAAAAAGTTTTGGTACAATGATAAGAAATGTGACAACGCTGGCTTTCAAGACAATCGATTGCGTGTCAATGATTCTGACGCACTGTATTGAGATGTAATTTTAAGTTATTACCGGTTAAGTTATCATGCGAAACACTTTGTTGTTGAATGCGTCATACTGACTATGGAATATTTTGTAGAATATCGTATGAATAGCATAAAGTTCAGCTTATAATCAGTTGACTTGAACAATATTTTTCCATTTATTTTATTTACAAATTAAAAACTATGGGGGGGTTTAAATTTGTAAAGTAGCAACGTTTAAAAACAAGAAATTGTTGCGCTTTGTACCGGGCAATTACAAGTAAATGAACTGTCGCCGGACCATAAAGATAGAGACGTAGGTCGCTCGATGTTGTTTCGACCAGGCCAGAATTGCAATAAAATGTTGTAATAACTTGCAAGTAAGTAAAAGCAACAAAGGTTCCAGAAAGTTCTTAATTGTTTAAGCAATTAAATTGGAACAGGTCTGATATTCACATTTACAGCCTGTTTGTTCTTTAGTACCGCAAATTACGATCTTAATTGATTGATTTATTAAATGGCTAATTTGACTTACCCCTACGACAGAAACATTTGTTGGCCTCATTGATGGCACCATTATCGAAGGCATTATCCTCGAACACATAGTTATAACCCTTCAAGCTGCCAAAAGTGCGCTCCTCACCAACACGATACTGTAAAAAACATAGGCAATTAATTTTGTTCAATTATTTAAATATATCGTTCCTTTTCACTTACCAAATTAATGGGCCTGCACATGCTCTTCCTGAAGAACTTTACAGTATCGTTGGGTTGTATGAAACTCCTGAACTTGGTACCATCGGAGGCTAACTCAATATTACTGCAATGATCGCCATCCCACTGCGGCAGTGTCTTCTCTCCACGATATGTGTCGTATAGGCCCGATATAGCAGGATTTGGCACGCCCGTATGGAACGTCTCAAAGTCCGTTGAGAAGTCATACATGCGATCAATCAAACCAACCTTCTCAAACGATATCCAATTGGGCAGAAAAGTGTTGCCCAATGTGGCTAGTGCTGATGGAAAGCCAAACATAAATTCCCTAGCTGTCATTCGCACAATTGGCTCCGATTTTGTGCTTGCAAAGAGTCCTTGCAACGGCAGACGGACAAAGAAGTAATTATGATTGGCAGTCAGATGTGAGATAGCCTGCAAACAGAGAAAAGGAAACTATTATAACCAAGGATGTTCAATTTTACATAGTAAAATTATTTTGCTATTTCAATTGTATTCGTTTTTGACACTTTAAGACCAAATTTGAGTCGAAGCACTCTAAGCATTGTATTAGATTTAATATTATATAGTATATTTTATCTCATCTTATAAAAAAAATAAAATAAGAAATATTTTTTTAGCTAAACTAAAAAAAGTATGTTACTATTATGTGATATATTATTTTATGATCTTATTAAAAAGAAGTCGTTTTAAAACATAACCGAAACTACAATTTTCTTAAAAATAGTTTCAGGCTTGGACTTCGGTTCGAGGGGTAACTAAAAAAAATAGTTTAAGTCCGACTTGCAGTCTTACGTAAAACTATATTGATAATTATTCTAAGGGAAATCCCATTAAATGTAAGTGTTCTTGTTAATAAAAGTAAAGTACCCCCTTCAGGATACACATGTCACTTTTATAGGTACTGGTCTATTTCTTAACATAGTGTCAGCGTCAAGTGTTTAATTATTGCCATCATTATAGTCAATAAATGAAACATTTAATGAACAATAATTACATACTTCCTGTGTAGAGCATGTAACACTAGTAGCTTCTAGTTAGCTCAAGTGACAGATTGACATATTTACTCTCGACAGTCTGGGGCCAATGCATTATTCATAATTTTGGGACTGCATTGCACCCGGATACGATAACTCTAAGTCCGTGTTCTTGTTTCTTCTTCTTTATCTTGAGGAAAATAATTTAAAATGTGGTATTTTTTAGCGCTTTTTATGTGTTTACGCCGAGTCACATTTTTGGCATAAATTAAACAAGTTAGTTTAATTGCAGTTAATGCAAATTTAAATACTTTTAATTGAAACATCATAAAATCAACAATTAATTACAGCTGCACATACATATGTATAGATAAGCACACATATTCGAATTGATTGAATGTTACATTGACGTTTGATTTGTTTACGATATCAAATGCAATATCGTCATTAATCAGTGAAAATTGCTGACAAAAGCAAACACGCCCACAGACGGCAGCAATTATTATTGTAATAATAAATGCAGCAACAACATCAACAACAACAAAAACTACAACAACGACAACATCGTCAAGCAATACTTTCGAAAACGTAAATTTGTGTGCGGGCGAGAGGGATAGCCTGACATGTCATAAATAACGGTTGCAATTTCGTTAGGCGCCTTTTACGAAAATTCTGCAGCTCACTTGCTCTCGCACACACACTCTGTTACTCGCCCTCTTGCTATCGCTTTCGCACTCTCCCACACTGTCATTGTGTGTAAATCAATTACCCGACATTTATTTAAATAAATTGGCAGTTTTTCTGGCTAATTTGAGTGCTTAACAGTTGTTGCTGTTGTTGTTGTTAATATGTAACGTTTATTGACCTCAACGTAAGTATCTCTCATGTTGTTGTTGCTGCTGTAGTTAAATAATTCATATACTCTTTAAAAAGGTTTCATAAGATTGTCACGCACTGTGTAAGTTATTGAAGAAGGTGTGCTAATGTAGATTTTATCAAATTAAATACAAACAGTATTTTTATAACTATATCATTATATTTCAGAAAAACAAATGAAAATATAACAGCGGCAAAAAACTAAATGTTGGGGACAAGAACTCTATTTATTTTCAGATTTCGCGCTACAAGAAATTTAAACTTTAAACATACTAAACAATATTTATATCCTGGTTTATTTTGTTGCAAAACTTTATCATACAGTTGTAAAAAAGAATAAAATTTAAGGGTATTTAATCTTCGTCACGGCGAAGACAGCTACACTTTCTTTGTTTTGATTTAATTTGTTGCTTTCGTCATGTGCACGGCACGCGATATTTATTGTTATCGTTGTAGTTAGTTTGCCAATAACGGAATAATATCGAGTTATTTTCCTCAATAAAATTAAAATGCAATGTCGTGCAGCATGTTGACAAATAGCCAATGATTATAGACTATCAAGATATGTAAGAAAACAATATGTCATTGAGATTGGATTAGATCTGGGATTAGAATCAAAGTTCAAAGAACAATTAATTAGCGACCCGAAGGGTAATTAAATAATTTCCAGTTGGGAAATTCCTCTTACTTGATTTCTTATTAATTGAACAAACAATTCATTTAAGTGCGAGTATTTCCGATTTTCTAATCTGTTTCAACATTCCTGGCACCTATAAGATCATGTCAGAATTTACAACATTATAGAGGGATATTCAAGAATACACTACTTAAATAAAAGAACGAAAAAACAGATAAAACAGAGTCGAATTATTATACAAATTTATTCTTAGAAATTTGGAAAATCCTTTTTATTTTGTTAGAAAGGGGGTGTCATTTTTTTTTTTTAAATTTTTATTATAAAGTTAGATTTACACACGCTAAATGGACTTTTTTTTTTCTAAAATAAGGGAAAACTTTTTAATAAAATAGATATTTTAAAATTTGACACTGATTTCTATACATTTTACGTCCGAACGACTCTGATATAGCTATCGAACCTTTTAAATTGACATTGAAAAATCTGCCCTAAGGGTTTCCTTTTTTCAATTTTCCTGATGACTTACCAGCATGGCTATGTTGAGCATTATGACCTCGTCGTCCTCTCGACGACCTTCGGAAAGGTGCTCCTGCCAGACCAATGGATGACTGGGTGTCGTGGACATCGTGTTGTTATCATTAAACGTGATATTCTCATGTGTCATAAGTTCTCTGTAGAGTGACAAAAATAAATGTGATGTGTTATTGTATTTCTAAGGATCCGATAGGGTCTTCAGACTTACTTGTAGACGTAAGGACCAACTTGCTCTACTTGCAGCTTTTCGCGACCCGCAAGAAACGCCTCAGCATTTGTGATGTTGAATAAATATATTTTGATATACAAATCGACTGGTGGTTGGGCCCAAAGATTAAAGATTTCTCCATTGTCTGCCATTACCAATTTCTGCAAGAATTCAAATAGATTATGAGTAAGAAGATGGATCGTTTTCGATTTATATGGACCGTTCAATGGCATGCCAAATTGCAATATACACCGAATACGGAATGCATTTATGAATCTATGTACGGGCGGTACGTGTTAATACCGAAGGCCCACAACAGGGTCTCCTCGCTTCCCCTTTGAGAAACGCATAATTGTTTGACCATTTAGCCGAAAGGCTAAGGACGGCAGTTAAATAAAGATTTAGTTTCTGTTTATTAGACTTACCCATTTGAATATCAAATCGTAGGGTTGAAAGACTTTAACCAGCACCGCCGTTGTTATAGCCAAAAATCCAATGGCCAGCAACAAAAAGGCACCTGCAAAAAAACAGAAGATACAATAGTAATAAATGGATGTTTCGTCGAGTACATATAAATAACCTCATTAAGTTAATTAAGCCACGATTAATTATGCATAAATAGCTGAGTATCAAAGTGTGTGTGCGACACGCGAAAATTAAAATTGACAATACAACAACAACAATATTAATTTGCATATTAAAAATTATATTCTTATAATTTTCAGCACACGAATTTATTGTATTCGAACTTTTTTTTTGGTTTACGCGTGTTTTGGCTTGGTTTTCTTGGTTATAGGAAATTGGGAACTTTGTCACGTGGCATGTAATAAGACATCTGTCAAATAGTTCATGTGAACTGGGTAACACGTGGATAAAATTCAATTAAATTTTGTATAAGCATAGCATTATTAATTATGGATTCTTATATAGAAAAATAACGGTTTAAAGAGTATTACAATGAAGCTTATACTACTACACGATATGAGCTTAAGTTAGTAAAGTTGAATATTTGCATTCTGACCCTGACGGAGTCAATGCTTTATAAGTATATACTTTATAAGTAATGTTAATCGAGATGGAAAGCATTATGTCTGAACACGACAGAGCTGAGACAGCTCATATAGACATCGGCAAATCAGGCGATTAACTCGTGAGTAGATTGAGTACTTGCAACATATTCATAGAGTGAGTAGCCAAACAAGTTATTGCAATAAGAGTAATTCGATGTAAATTATTCGAGATATAAGTCACGGACCCGGCATATATTGTCACCGTTCCGTCGCATCGGTTTTTAGTCATATGTGTGTATATGCGTGCATATAAATATCTTCATTAAAACAACAACAACAACAACAACCAAAAAGAATAAAAAATTAGCAGAGTGTTAACACCGTCAGTAATCAATTATGAGTGTAATCGCTGTGGTCTGTTGTTGTCAACTTGTTTTTCTCGTCGTCAGTGTTGTTACACTGGTCAAGAACTTGTCTATTATTGTTGCAAATGTTGAAATTCAGCTGGAAATGTGTGGCATCGACACGTGCATTAAATACGCCATCTGATTGCGAACATAAAGAGAGAGAAGGAGCAAAAGATGGTAGCTAAGGAACAGGAACTGGTTTTACACTCTATCATATTAAATGATCAGCATTTAAATATAAACACAAATATGTGAGCATCTGCCAAGGAATAGAGGAATACTACTTTGGACTAGTCCGATCACTTTAAATGCCAGTTCCAGTGACTTGTTTGGCTTTAATGGGCTAACTATTGAAAAGCACAGGTAAAAGTGGTTTAATGGGACTGCATGGTCCTAATAGTGAATCAGTAAGAGAGTAAAATAAAAGATCAACATAAAACTATTAAAACTTGCTTATAATCCATAGTTGTTATACCCTACACATAATAGTATATTCGACAAAATAAAGAGAGAGAGTGTACATAATCATTTAAAGTACATTAAAATATTTTCTATTACCTCACAAAAGGGTTTTTAAAAAAAAAAAAAGGGTTTGAGAGAAATGGATAGAAAGAGAGTTATTTTTCATAGTTTCTACAGAGTGAATGACGACAGATTAAATGATATTAAAAACAAACAACACATTTTTACTAAGTAGTATAGTTTGCTATACTCTATAGTTCACATTACATTTCAATGTATCTGAAATAAATATTTATTACCAATCAACTGATTTTAATTAAATAACACTTAATAAATCACCGCATAATAACTTAACAAACAGACAACAATCAGTTATATCTATATATAACTTAAGTGGAATTTACAGATCTATTGACAAGATTGCACTGGTTAGTTTTTAACAACACAAACAGATCGATGAAGATATTAATGATAATATCGAAGAAGATTATGATTCACGCGAACCGTTAACCGTTGAGCTGATCTTGATCTTGAGCTTGAGCTTTAAGATTTAACCGCATAGCGCATATCGACTTCGTTGCGACCTTGTTATATGTATTCTTATTGCTTTTTTTAATTGTCTCGTGCTTTTGTGGTCATCACATGCTGACATTGAACTTGTTCTTTGTGTCTCTTGTCGCTTGTGTCTTCTGTCTCTTCAAATCCTGTTGTGCAACCAGTTTCCAGGGGATTTTCCTTTCAACTGTGTCTGGGCAGCTGCATCAACCAATTGGAATGCCACATGTTTCCAACTTTTATAGCACCCTTCTTTTTTTTAATGAGCATGACGAACATATATTTATAGAAACGTAAACTATAAAATCCTATATGTGAACTGTCTGGGCTTGTGTCGACTAATCGAATTATCTGATTTCTAATTGGCTTACACATAACTTGCCGGCGATCTTGCAACTGCTGCAAGTGTCGCAGCTTCTCGAGGGAGAAACGGCGTTGTGAGTAGAGTGCACCCAGAAAGTCCTTTAAGGACTGACGCCTCAAACGTCGACGCACCACCGTCATGATACAAATAATGTCCCAATTCTCAACTTCACTTTCTTACGGTTTTATAAAATCTATTGTTATGATCGTTGCAAAGTCAAAGCCAAACTAAATGTCGTTGAATTGTCAAGGGTCCGATGTACCCTCGGCTACTTTCATTTCAAGCTCAAGCAATTATTAATTGCTCTTAATACGCTTACGTAGGGTATAGTTAACTATTCGTTAACTAAAAATCAATATTATCGATAGCTCTTTGAAAATGATATGCTTGACATTAAATTTTTAAATCTTTTTAGTTATAAATTTTAAAATTTAGTGGTTAATTTTACAATATAATTTTCAAATTTTATTTAAAATTCTAAAAAATTTAATTAAAATATATATAAAAAGATATGTTATCAAATTAAACTTAGGTATAAACTTTAGTCATAATCAGGATGAAATACTTTTGCAAATAAAGATTGATTATTTACTATAGGGTATTAGGAGTTCTCTTTGCATTCTTATTAATTTTTGATTTTGCTTCTTGATCATATTCGTTTGGTTTTTAATAAATCGTTTCGTATTCAATGCAGGTATACAAATTTAGTGGTTAGGTGCAAACGACAAATTTATGAACAAAGAGCGTTTGTCTATATTTAAATGTATGAATTCTGATATTTTTTTTTGCTTCTATTGTTGTTTCAAATTCAAATAAAAATGTTTAATTGCTTTGTTTGTTTTGCCAAAAATTTATTATGTTTATATAAAAATATTTTCGATTATTTGATTATGTGCGGCACGTCCGTTTGGTGCGCCTGCCACCCACATTGAATTGTCGAAGAATTCGTGGGAATGTGCCACTAATTCTCAGTTGGAGCACGCAACGCACGCGTACAACAACAACAACGTCATCGAAGACAGCAACGAAGACAGCAACGAAAGCGACAGACAACAACAATAACATTGTCAACGGCTGTCAAGTTCGTGTCTTAAGTCCTTTGTTTGCATACTCGTAATTTCGCTTCTAAAAAAATTATTGATTTAAACAAAAGAATAGAAACATAAACAAGATGCTTTCAGCAGATTGCAACAGCAACAATTGTTGCGTCATTTTGATAAATAATCTGGAAAAAAGGGAGGCAAGACTTCAATCAATATTTGGTTGGCTTGGCTTCCGTTGAACCTTTTGTTTATAGACAAAGTTTGTTCAGATCTTCAATTAAGATTATCTATCGCTGATCCGTTAGCCTGTAGGGCAAGTTCATTTTGTTAATTTGATATAATTATTAGTTGTGCCGAAAGGTATATTGATTTATAATCACGCCAACAATTGCGATGTCAGCATACAGAACCTGATCTCCATCTATGACGTCATTTGAGATTTGTTTGATTTGCACGAAGAGGTGACTGACCAATTTCGATTTAACCAAGTTATTGATTTAAGAAGAATTTAGAATACATTACTTTGGGAGTACTTGTCAATAATATACCTTGTAACTACATATATTCAGTATGTCAAGTAACTCTTTTCCAAATAATAAAATAGACAAATATATTTTTTTAATATAAATATGCGAATTTTTGAATTTGTCAAAAATGTTAATGGCAATTCAACTTTTAATGCTGATTAAGATCTTATATACTTTCTTATAGTTCTTAATTTATTATTTGCTGCCAGTTATATAATTAATACCATAAATAATTTATATATTAAAAGACTTTTGCAGACACATTTCCACAGCAGTTGCCAAGCTATTCGCAATTTTATTGACCCATTTATTTATGGCTTAGCTCGCAAATTTGGCCATTCCACTTGCCGTTTTTATGTGCCTAGCAAAAATTTCTTTTCAGCAATTGACCAAAACAAACAGTGAACAGCTGTTGGATGTGCTAATGGGTATGAATCATTGCAGCATTAAGCATTAAGCGATATTTGTTCGCTCTCAATGATTTGCAACTTTCGTTTAGTACTTTGAGGCAATGGCTCTGACTAGGGAATTACCCGATAGCTAACTGAAAATTATGCGAAGAGCTTCTAATTGAACTATTTGGTTGTGGCTGACAAGTGTAAACATAGCTGACGCAAATTGATTATGTGATGGGGCGACGACAGGCTACGCAATTATGCTGCAAGATGATTGCAACATAAATGCAAGTTGCGGCAACATGTTGCCAACAACGGCAGCAACAGCTGCAGCTGGACAAATAACTGCAAGCAAACATTTTTAATGAGTTTTACTTGCCGTTGTTGCTGTTTTTTTTATAAATTTTATTTATTGTTCAAAAGAAAATTACAGCGATAGGTAAAAGCTGACGCCCACTTTATCTGGATTTATTTTGCAAGAGTTAAGCTGCGCACTACGAGTATTATAAATGCCAAGTGAGATTAGCAAAGTGAAGTTAAATCTGAGCCACTACGCAAAATTTTAAAATTTGGCTTTTACTGGAAGATTTCGATAATAAACTTTGTATATTTATATCAATTTTGTGGAATTGAAAGTCCAAATCTGATTATGTTTATTTCGGATCATTTATTGAATGATTATATATGCCTTAAACTTGTTTTGGCACTTAAGCTTAGCTCATATGGCTTACAATAATCAAACCTCTCAGCTAGAGAGACATTCTAAGCAACAAAAAAAATCATACTTTGTTTGATGAAGCTGGCGATGCGGCAATGCGAAATACCAAATTCTTATACAGAATAGTAGCAATGAACCGCTTTTTTGCATAAATAATTATTGCAAATAAAAGACAAAAAAAAGAAGACAACACGCGATATGCTAAAAATATAATAAAAATACATAAGCGTTCGCAATCCTGTTTGACCATGAACAGGCACTTTTATTGTAATTATTTATATTCAGTGTTAATGTTTATTGTTGTTGTAGTGGTTATTTATACTAGACGAAACAACGGCTTCTTTGGGATCAATTAATTCGAGCAGAGTGAGAAACTTGTTCAGTTTGAAGACGTTTCTAATCAATAACGATGCAACAATCGATTTGCTAATTCTTTTGACAATGAAACTCGCCTGGTTTTGCCAGTTTAGCAGATGCCAAAAAAATACATTTAATTTACTTAAAATCTACACAATTATATAAAAGACATACACACGCATTAATATACATACTTCTATTCATACGTAGTTGACATATTAATTAATTGCAAATCGGGCAATAATAATTCATCTTTTCACTACGCTAAAAATATATCCTAAGAATATTTATGTAAATTTAATTTCGACACTTTTTTGTGCGCACGTGTAAATATTATTTGGCTTTAAGCAATGTTTTGAATTCGTAATGAATTTTTCAGGCATTGTTGATGTTGATTTATGATAAGCTCATAAATAAATCAGATGCTTCAGTTATGAATTGATTCGATAAATAGCTAAACTGTTTCCAAATTGATTTAAATTCGAACTTTATACACTGTCAATGCTCGTGGCTCTAATTAGAGAATCGACTGCAACATTTGCTCAATAATTACAAAAGCATTTAAAAAAGCGCTTTCACCTTTTAAGGGCGACAATATATTAATTCACGGTCTTACACGATGCGATAGTTCGACCTGTTTAATTAGAGACTTGTTCTAAACAAACAATTTTACAGGTACTATTATAAAACAGTAATTAATATTATGCAATAACTGGTTAATAACTATTCAATATCTTTGAATCATATCACAGTTTATTTAATGATTCCAATTAAATAGAACACTTCTCGTTTTCTTTATATTCCATTAAAGCAAAATAAAAAAAATAAAAAAATATCTTTCATCTCATGTCTTTCATTTTATAAATTTTTATAAAAATTTGTTCGATCAATCTACATAAAAACCTTTATCTCACGCTCACATGCCCAAAAACATTTTATATTTTTATTTATTGTTAATTGTATTATATTATTTTTATTTGTAGTTTTTTTGTCAGTTTATTGCTCATAATTTTATAAGGAAGTAAATATCCACAAAAATCAACTAATTGCGTTCGATAATTTTCTGTACTTTTTTTTTTATTTGGAATTTATTTATTTTTCTCTATAGAATTTGTTTATTATTATTCATGTTTATGTTGTTGTGAAGCTTTTCGAGCACTTTTGGATTTTCTTTAGGTCTCTTTTCGTTTAATTGACTGTGTAAATAAACGCTGTGAAAAAATGTGCGAAATTCGTGTTGTTCTTGACTTTTGAAAGAAACGCTCGCGAGTTTTTGGTCGTATTTCATCGTAACTCGTCTATAAATGTATATATGGTCTGATCGGGGTGTTAATGAAGGTGATGCGGCAGCAACTACATAGCTTTGGTTAGAGGTCACAGCACTGAGCACAAAAGCATGTGCAACACAAGCCCCGAAAAATGCAGCCGTAAAAGTCGCGAGCGTTTTAAAACGCGTGAAACAAAACAAACGACTGGGAAATGCAATTCTCTAAAGTGAGAAAAAGGAAACATACACACAATGCGCAAACTTGTATTGCCAGCTTGGCTGTTAGGCTTATATGGTGAACATATGGTCAAGTTCAGGGTTATCACTTGATTGAATCGCGTGCGACAAAGTCGCGTTTTTATGCATTCTATGGATTTTTATCTAGTTTTTTTTTGGTGATTTGATTGTTTGGTTTCTTTTTTATTGACAGAGAGTTCGAGAAGAGCAAACTGTGTCAGTGTCAAAGAGTTGGCTAATCAACCAATGAAAAAATAAAATAAAACAACAACACAACATAAAGTGCTATGCTAAACAGCGACAATGTTTGTTCCGCGTGGCGTTTTAAAACGCGACAAAACAAACTCAACAAATTTTCATAATTAATGCAAAAGCAAAGGCAAAGCAAACGAAGCTGCGTTTTTGTGTTTGGGCCATAATTGATCAATGATTAATGAATTAATTTTGATTTTATACCGAATCTTCGAGAAAGACTCTGATACTTCCACTTGGTACTTTTAACCGATAATAGTTTTAATTTGTGTTTGTTTATTTTCATGCACTTACGTGTGGGTGAGCGAGCATTGTGTTTGCCATGATGCTGTTCATTGAAGAAGGTGGCCAATATGTCCATGGGCTTCATGGAACGATTTGCCTTGAGACTCTTGCGACGCTGGGCGCGCTGTAACGCCGCCAACGTTGCCGAATTTGTGGCAGGATCTGACTCTGGCAAGGATGCGGCCGCAGTTGCTGCTGCTGCTGCTTCTGAAGATCCTTCTACTGCATCTGAATTGATTTGAGCCGACTGATTGGCATTCAGACCGGCCTCCTCATCGCTAACACAAACGGCACTGTAGCGACGCCCAAACATTTTGCCAAAGTCCTTCATAATTGCATTTGTATCTTTCAGTTACAATTTCGATTGTATCTAATCACTTCAAACGCACTTGTTTATTTCTTCTTTATCTGCGGCACTTGAAAACGTTATAATTGAAAGCTTTCGCTGCGGCAGTTCCTTTAGTATCAATTAAATATCACTAGATATATGTATGCATATAGAATATGTATTCGAGTTCATGTATTTTGTAGCTTTGTATCTTAAATCTGTATCTTTCTTTAAATAATCTAAGTATCTATGTATCTAGCTTGTGGTTAGGCCCAAGCGCGTTTGCGTCCGTTCGCTGGCGTTGCTCGCTTATGAATGAAAACCCGGACGCGCGACAGTCGCACCAGGTAAAGTTACGGCTTTCAATTTTCACAGTGCGAGATCGTTTACCTGTCCGCCAAGTCCACAAGTCTCTCAGTCTCTCACTCACTCTCTCGTTCTGTCTCTATGCTGTTGTCTAGGTTTCGCTCTCGCAGCTCTTGCTTACGTTACGCTTTGTTACGTTACGTTACGTCATTGGCTTACGTTGTGCTTAGACGCTGCTCAGCTGTTGCTTTGTTTTGAGCCGGTCTACACAGTTGGATTACTCTTTCTTCTACTTCTGTTCGCTCTCTTGAATCTCTGCTCTTAGCCAAGCTAAGTTGTTGGCCAAAAAACAAAACCAAAAAAGTTGTAAACCCGTTTGGCATTCGGCTGCGACACATCGCATTTTGGGGAAATACCACTCGCTATTTGATCGTAAATGCGGCAAATTCAGAAGTCGATTCTGATATTACTCATATGACGCGTGGTACAAGCAGCTCACAGTTAGTACCAAAATTCATGGAAAACTTCGGAGTTTTTACAAACATTGATTTAACAAGCTTGGCGGCCAGTGTAAATACGCAATTTAAATCAAGTTTATAGCCTGTTATTGTTGTTTGCTACAATCTACGTAGACGAGACGCCGACAAAATTTGTTATTCTGTCTGTTCTGTGTTGTCTTGAGATAAAAAACCAAAACAAAAACAACAAATAAAACTCAATCACCTTCAATTTTGCATGCAAGCATCAAAGACGTTTTCTTTTTGCTATGTTGTGTAGTTTTTAGAAATTTCTCGATTGATTTCCCAACATTGTACAATTTATGAATTTAAAATTGCGCCCATTTCTATTAAGAGAGTCTTGGCAAATACTTAAGTGGCAACTAGAAGCATGTTTGCAATACGCTTTTTTGATTGAGGGGGCTCGACAGAGTTTGTGCCTGTTACTTAGCATTGATTGAGGGTTTGCTCATCAATTACCACAGCTGATAAAAGGCCCGACTCGCTACAATCCAAGCGACACTTCCTGTTTTGGCCAATGTGTGTGCTTAATGTTTGAACAATTAATATAGCCATTATTTGAATCAGGTTTTCAATTTATTGACTCCAAATGCATTCGCCGCCAACATTTCAAATGTTCGAGTTGAAGAAGCAGAGTTATAATCAAATATAATTTAGACATACACCTTTTGTTAAGTCTGACTAAGAAATTGTAAATTGTGCAATATTTTTTAAATCAACTAATTATCTAAGCATCTAATTATATTATTCAATAATATTCCATTTCTATTATTACTATCCAGTTGTATAATTTTGAAGCGTTCTAAGTAGATTTACTTCTTCCTTCGTCTATCATTATATTGATTGATTGACTAAAAAGAAATCAATGCACGGCCTAAGCTCAATTGGGATAAGTTCAATTTGCAATTGGTCTGAACAAATTTTGTTTAATACTTCAATTTTTTTTTTCCATTTTTAAGCGATGACATTTAATTTGTAGCTTCTACTTAAATTTACAAATTCGATCGTTTTCAAACTCATGTCCAAAACTTTTTCTAATCATTGCATCGATTTTTCTTCCATACATTTAATACAATATTCGGTGAAAAATTCGACTATCATAAATTCAGTGGTAGTGGTGCATTTTTCAAAATATTTAAACTTCTCTTAATGACGTTCAAATTAAAATTTAATTATACTCATAAAGTAAAGTTTTCGTATCAATATATTATTCAAAAAATTAATTGCATTTGTTCTTAGGCCAAATTGTTAAGTACTCATTGTAAAAAAGTGAATTAAATAAAATAAACATTAATAATTATTATATTCACTTAAATATGCAAACAAACACTTGACTATTAATTAATTATAATTATAACAAATTATAAATTTATAGGACTCAAAGCACATTAAACAGCAAATAGTTTCTTCTATCAAATTTATTTTAAGTTTTTTTAATACTATATATATATCGAATGTCAACTAATTAATGTAACAGTAAACTGTTTTTTTTTTTTGCATTGCATGCAAAATTGTGTCATTGAACTTGACGTTGCAATTCACAATCTATAATTAAATTGCTGCTATTCATGTATATTAAATATTTTGTTTGCCTTTTTGTGTTTTCAATAATTGTTATAAGTAAATGGGACTGAGAGTAGGGGATGCTTTAATCAATTTCCGCATTGACAAATCATTTGCCGTTAATCTTTGACTCATAGACAACAAAAAACGCAACGATAGCAACATTGTCAAGTTTGTTAATCTGTCCCAAAAGAGATGTCAATACATTCCCATTGTCTGTTGACTTTAAGCAGATGACCTTGCCAAAAGGCTACTGAACTCGCTCTTTGACACCGCAGAACAAACACAAAAACCCATACAAAAAACTATCAATAAATTAACAAAATTTTGTGTGAAACGATTTGTGGGTGTCACATGTGAGAAATATATACATGACTGACCTGCAAGTACCCTGTAGCCACCAAATTGTTGCTGTTGTTGTCCTAGATTTTAAATAAATTTTGATAAATTTAAATGTCATCACGCATTAAAAATTGAGAATTAATAAACATATACTCGAAACGTTCACTTAAAAAATATCAAAAAATAAAACTTTAATAGAATATTTTAATTTTTCCCGACTTCCAAGTACACTTCAAATTCTCAATATTTTTTGGAAAACTCTGATATTTTAATAAAATTTATTAATGTTTTGATGATCGACGCTATGAAAATGTGATGCTTACATTATAATTTATAATAATTGGTTATCAAGTCATTTCCTAGAATTGATTATAGTTATTGTTAATAAATTGACTTGGCAGTTTGACCAGCACAGTCATAGACAAGTTAATATGTAACCATTAACGCAGTTGTTATTGTTATTGTTATTGTTATTGTAAGCCAAACAGATGAAGTTAAATGAAATGTGCTATTGATATGAGTTGGCGTTAATTGTTTTGTTCATACAACATCGGTTCATTTAGAGATCAGAGATCTCCATTTCCCAGTTCTCAGATTGTTAATTGGTCAGACTAGTAACGGATCTGTCCGTTTTAATCAAAGTATAATTAGCTCACTTTACTGGCTAATTCGCACTTGGTAATCATAGGGGTTTGATTTCACTTTGATTAATTACTAATTGCATTAGCCACGTTTCCCAGCTTGGAATGCAACTGCATCATCTGTAGGGTTCAGCTTGGGTCAAAAGCTATTAACGATCGTAACATGATCATTATTATTATTACTATTGCTCTGACGTCATTTCGATTCAGAAATAATATATAACGTCGGACCTTACGCCCAAATTACATTCGTGCTCACGATTATCGACTCATGTTTAATTGATCTAAAGAAGACTTTGGCTTTTTAACAATAGTTTTCATTAATTTAG
The DNA here is from genome assembly GCF_004354385.1 of Drosophila innubila. Taxonomy (NCBI): domain Eukaryota; kingdom Metazoa; phylum Arthropoda; class Insecta; order Diptera; family Drosophilidae; genus Drosophila; species Drosophila innubila. The sequence goes on along the minus strand of NW_022995372.1, from coordinate 16,840,736 downwards.
TTCGTAATCGCAACCCGAAAATAGAAAAACAAACTTAAATTTCATTTAATTTATTATACAAAAGTTCAATTGTTCATTTGAAAGTGTTAAGCAGACAAGTACAATTTAAGTGGAACACAAATCTACAAAATAACAAATGACAAAAAAAAATCAATGGAAATTAGAAAAAAAGAAAACCAATTAATTTGGGTTAAATTACAACAACTCTATTATTGTATATATATTTTGGGTTCAATAATCTCAATTTATAGAATTTTAAAATCGTAAAGCCAGTATTAAGTAGGATTTATTTATAATTTTATTAATTTAATTATTCAACTATTTGAAATGAGAGTTATAAAAACTTCAATAATAAATTTTAAAAAAAATATGTTTATTAAAGAATAAATTTAACTTATACAACTTTAAACTGATAAAATAAAGTTTGAAAGTTTGGGGGTATGTTGTAAGGAGTGAAAACAACACCAAATAAAAATAAATATAAGCTTATTTAAGTATTGAGCTTAGTTCGATATACAAATAAACTTGAAGTTAATTAAATCAGAGACACAAATTTAAAATTGATTGTAAGTTTGAAATCCCTGAAACAAAAAAATGATTGCAGTGAAATTTAGAATCTTGAATAAAATTAAGTCTTAAATTAAATCAAACAACTACTACTGGCCTATCCCACTAAACCGTTGAAAATATCTGGCAGCATATAAACTTTAAGAAATCGTAAATATATTTATGAAATTGCAGTGCATTGCTGATTCACTATTTATGTGAAATCATCATTTTTATTAGTCTGTGAGATGCTGGCCAAAGACTTTATTAATATTAGAGAACTTGTTTGCAATCGTTCCAGTTGCTCTGGCAGCAAATAGGCAGTCAATCGACTGGCCATCAATGATGATGATTAAGATAAATTAACTGATCTGTCAATATAATATGGCGAACTTCGAGCATTGTAATAAACTTGGCTACTTTATACAACAATTTGATGGCATGCAAATTTGTCGAATGAGACGGCTTAAATGCCATCTCCAAATATGCAATTGATAATACTTTAAGTAATACTTATACTTACCAAGGGGAACTTACACCTCTGACATGGGCGATACACGTGCTGTTAATAACAAACGAACAATCACTCATTATTACAGCTGACCTAAGACATATGTATACTAGTATGTATCTGTATCTTTGTATCTGTTTGTGAAATATAATTATCGATTAATGTTAGTTTAAGTGTCGATTCTTGATTTTTCTTTTAAGCACGATATTGTCGTAAACCGGTGATTTTTCTTCAAGTTGAATTCCGTTCCGGTTTTCCAATTTAATCACAGTTGAGCTTATGCATTACGCATAGTTGAAACGATACATAGATAAATTGATATACATCAAATATGGGTAATTATTTATCAGCCCGATTTCACGTGCTCTCTGGTAACCTTCACTTCGATGTCAAACATATGTCCGTCTCCTGTCTGCAATTGTACGGGTATTTTAATTGTTCAACCTGAGATCAGTTTACAGTCATCGTCTACAAATCTGTCGAGTCATACCAGTGTGAAAGAAATATTATAAGCTCAAGACAAACATAAAGCTTAATCATAAAATAAACACAATCATCTAGAGTATGCAACTAGAGTATGCAACATATAAATAACTTTTAAGTTTTAAGCATATATTTATGCATACTTAACGCAAATCTAAATAATAATTAACCAACAATAAACAACAATAACAAATTACAAAGTGGAATTTCACAATATACGCATATGAAACTTGTTATTTGTATTCGTGTTCGTATTCATAGGAATGGACTCTGGTCGGGCCTCCAACGACGCGTCGTCATACGCTTTTTTGACTGTCTTTTGACTAAGCGATTTCATTCAACAGCTCTTAAATTAATACACATGCATACATACAATTACATATGTATTTATAAGTGGTATTTTTGACTTATTGGCTTAATAACTTAAAAATGGTAGGAAATTTTTCTAAGATAATTTTTAAAGGTTTCCCGAAAATGTTTTGATTACATTTAAAATTCACATATTGGTTTTTGAATTTTAAAATAGTTAAGCCCTATGAATTTGATTATTTATTTTGTATCATATTAAAAGTTAACTTTTTTTTGCAAATTTAATTTATTATAATTTTTATTTACCTTGTTAATACAACTACTTGATTAACCGCTAATTTGCAGAGATGCAAATACGGTTTCAGATATCTCTGAGATAAACAAAGGGTAGCTTGTAATCGAGCACTCTTGAAAATTATTTTTATTATTTACGACTTCTTATAGCAGTAATTATAGCTAAATCGATCCTTAAATCATTCTTCCGAATACATCCAAAAACACAAGTAAGTTGGTGTAAATTGTCTACAGTTATCTGGCAAAAGATTAATGATATGAGGGTTCTGCATATATTGCCCGAAAGATTGATGATTCTTGCATTTCATAAATATGGTAGGTACAACAATTTCGATATCGAGACAGACATTACCTTGAAAAGGTTTTAACTTGAAAAAGTCCAATTTTGTCTGGCACTAATGATCTGTCTTTTAATGTGTGTTGCAATATGGGGAATCAACGAACAGCAAGTATAAATACCGAGTCCAAAGATCAGTCACAGCTGACGATGACTTCCCGATCAATAACTTTAGACTTTAAGTACTAATCATATTTGTAAAGATTTCTTGTTTTTAAGCACACAAGATAATTGTGCTGCGCTTTTTTCGTTCATTTGGCTCGACGACAAATTCAGTGACATAGTAACAACATCCTCATGAATAGAGCAAACACTGCACAACAACAGTCAAAATAGAATAAATTATACGACACACTTTTTTAATGTTTTCTTTTTTGTTTTGGGATCAAATTCGGCTGCTAATCATGAATTGGCACAAAATCAACAAAGGCTATTTTGGCATGTGAATCAGAAAGGGAACTTCTGGTTTTTTCAATTTATTTCTGGATTTATAACGTGCTGCGTAAGTGTCAAAGGCCGGAAAGACTATAAGATACTCTGTACTTGTATGCGTTATACGCTTCGCTAGATGGCGCCTCTGTTACACACAATCTTAAAGTGTTTCTTAAATAACTTCTATATTTATTAGCGGATAATTATGAAATTTTCAGAATAAATAGAGAAAAATGTAAACATCTAACAAATTTCAGTTATGTTGATTAAGCAGATAAAAGTTTGGAGCTGCCTATTTTTTACTTGGCTTCAAGGTATAAAAGTGATATATGTATATGATTTTGTATAAAGAGGAACTGTGCCAGACGAACAGTGGAACAGCGAAGCCTTGTAACACATTTTATCATCGATGTCGTCGAATTTTTCATGAGCAAAACACAAAGTTGAAAGACAAGTGCCTGTCGGCTTATTATTATTAACACTTATGTGTGTTTCTACCCCGCCCAAGTTCAGGTTCAAGATCAAGTACAGAGCATACTTACATATTTAATCAATTATGACTACAATCAAAATATTTTATACCAAACATGCAATTTACAAGCTATTAAAAGCCCATAACTAATCAACAAAATTTATTTATACATAAGCAATTACGTGATGAAAACAAAAAGTTCAGCATAATGAAGACATTTAGCTGTTGGGGGCCTATTAAAATAGCCATAAACTACATAAACCAGCTCTAATTATATGGCCAGGGTTTTAAGTCTCACGCTTCTTTCCCTCAGCCCCGAGACATTTGACACATACGTTAAGCAAATTGATCAAATCATTTAATTAGCATGACGAAGTGTGACAATATATACTGAAATACTATAAATAATGTAGTTTGAAGTTAGTAGAGTCATCGAACCAAGTAACTAAGCTTAGATGATTCAATATATAGACATTTCAAAATAATACAAACATTGGCTATCGTTGGCACTTCAAAATTAGATTATATTATGAGAAACACTTTATTAAATACAATATATTTTGTTAGTTTCCGTTCGAATGGATTTTTAGAACACAAAATTATTATGCCAGTGCTGGGTATTTTGATTGTCATTTGAAATTACAAGAAAATTGCAATAGCGTATTAAAGAATATACCTGTGAAATCTTGAAGGTCAGCCAGGAGTTGTAAAGAATATTTCAATCATAAAAACCTATTTATCCAGCTCTATAAAATTGTACAATTTTCTGTATAATTTTAAATAGATTTTAGATATGAGATCATTTAAACAAGTTGTCGTAAAAATTAGCAATTTTAACTATAAAGAGTTAAAGTTCAGTTTAATTTTTTTTCCCCCATTTCATAAACTACTTGAAAGTCCATTTCAAATTCTTAGTTAGCACCTTATTTATAAGAAAATCAAATATTTTAACTAAATATTTATATCATTACTGTTGGGCTTTTTTGATTTGTTTAATTGACACAATCTTGACATAGATCAGGTTCGTATGACGAGCTATTGGAATAGATTCTGTATAATAATTACAGCTTTCGGAGTTAACTGTCCAGTGGCTCGAGCACGTGAAGATTATGCATAAACAATAATAGATAATGATGTTCAAATATATAATTAAATTTATTTCGATTATCAAGTTCGTGACACGGAGCCCCGTTAAGATTATTTTGTTTTATTTACGCGATTTTTCTTTGACACATTGCTGGATGCAGAACAGATTGTTTATTTATTTTACATCTTGTTTTTATTACTATTTTATTTTGAATATTTTGTTGAATTTTTTTAGGATCACCTGGTTCAACACTGATTCGATTTATACAACAGTTGAGATAAAGCTATTTGAGATTGTAATGAGATCAATGCACTGATAACAATCTCGAAATGGGGGTATAAACAGTACTATACAAATGATTGTAGATGTAGAATGTAGATTTTGAGAAATTAAAAAAAGTGTCAAATTGAATTTTAAAAAACGTGCTTATAACATTTGAAAATTGTACCGAAAAATGGTAAATTGTTTCTTCTATATCGACAAATTTAAAATCAATTAAAAAAAACAAAATCAGCACAAAATGTAAATATTGTAATAAAAAAAATTACGACCAATTCTGGGTTAATACATATATGATTATAAAATTTAATTATAAGGCTAACCTGTCTGAGAAAGATATAAAAATATTAATGAATTTAATTAAGCTATAGCTAAGTATACGGTTTAAAGCTGTTAAATGGTTGAACTTATTTAAAACCAACAAAGTTTTCTTTGCCGGTTGATATTCAATGACGTTAAGCCTTGTCAAGTTTATGAACCATAAAAATGCATTGAAATTATTATTATTGAAAATTATTATTGTTATGGGTTTTCAACAAACAAAAATAAATATAAAAAAAAGTATACTTACTTTTTGGTATTGCAAACATGTTTTTTTTTATTAAATACTCTGCACAAAGTAACAATTGAGTTAAGTTTTTATAATTTATTTATATTTTTTTTAAATTAAAATTGTTATCAGAGAAAATTTACAGAAAAATATACGGAAATTTGAAGACATCGACTGTTGAAGCTGCCAACAGCAAGCAATCGAATGAATTGAAATGATTGGCATGATTTATAAAACGTTTTTAATATATAGATGTGTGTATGTATACTAAGAGGAGTAAGTGTGTTTATAATCTCCAATGTGCAACGATGAGCTTTTCGAGCTTCGAATTGGAACGTCATAGATATGTCTTATCAAAATCGTGACTGATGAGCACTTGATGCAACCAGACAGACAGACAGTCAGACAATGGGAGAAACAGTGAGACAGACTGACAAACTTCAGAATTGAGCGCATTTTTTTGGGCAGCTTAAACAGCTGTTAAAAGTCAATTAAAAAGGGTATCAAATTGAACTGCAGTCACCTCCAATATAAGTCTAACACTAAAATAATTATATCAGCTATATAGGTAAATATATTATTTTTGTTGGTAATCAGCTTTAAAACACTTTTGTTGTCATTTGTTTTTTTTCTTTGTCATGCTATTGTAGCTGAAGTCGTTGGTCCAATTAGCCGAAGCCCTGAACTATATATTTATAACAATTGAATTTACCCTATTTACAAGTAAAATTCATTTACTATTTATAACAATCTCGTTTTTTTTATTTTGTCACTAACACACATACAGACACATATACGCAACTCTTTTTTTTATTGCCTTCGCTGTCGCGAACTAATCGAGACCGACTAACGGACTAACTTGGGGGTGCCAACGAAGTTGTTTAATCAAAATAAAATATCCAGCTAAATAAGTCGTTGAACGCTGCTTTGCGTCGAGGAAGAATGTAGAAGAAAAAGAAGAAGTAGATGAAGATGGAAATGAAAATGAAAATGGAGAAGGAGGTGGAGGTGGATGTGGATGTGGAGGAGTAGAAGCGAAACATATGGAAATTGCGATAGCAGAGATCAGAAGAGAGTAGTATGTTCAAGAACTAACTGTTAACTGTTCCAATGGAAGCATATAGAGTGCTTTGCCTAATGAAATACCCTGCACAATAAGAACAAAAAACTAGAAGATTGTTTCAAGCAACTCTGTGAATGTTGACAGTAATAACTAATAAAAATGATTAGGGCTGCAAGTCTCAACAATTTTCAAGAAGGTTCTATGATTCAATATTCTACTTTGGTTTGATTTTATAAAAAAAAAATATTTTGTAATTTCTTTCTAATTTTCTTTAGTTTATTGAGCCTCAAAAATTATGTAAAAAATGTTTTTTTTTAATTGTTTTTTTAGAACCAGTTTAATTACTTTATTTTTTTCAATTGTTTTCTAACTGTCCTTAAGTTTTTGAGCCCATAAAATTATTAATAATAATGGTTCCGACTTTTTTAACTTAACTTACTATAATATTTTTAGATTTGTTTTTCCAAAACAATTTTCAGCATTTTTTATAATTATTAACTATCATCTTATATATTACACAGAGATTAATTAAGCAATTAATTTTAATTTATTGTGTTTCATAGAAAAAAACATCTAAATCTTAAGCTCTTCTAGAAATGTATACCCCTGCTGGTGTCCAAAAATTTGAAAGATCTATTGAGGCGCGCTGATAAGACGAGCTTAGAGCGGATGCTAATAGCAGCTGCCCAATGACCCATTACGAGTGATAAGACAAATGCCATGTGTATGTACAATACGATATAAAAATAATTAAGGCATTCGTATATTGAATATTCTTATTATATTTAAAAGAATGTTAAAAGAATGTTATGGTGTTAAAAGAATGAACGGCTAATTTTAGTGTGCCAAAGGTTAAAAACTTGTACTCTTGAAAATTTTTTATTGCGGATTGTTCTTAATTGATTTAAATTATGAGTTGGTCAAAAACATATTTATAAAGGTTTTTAAGCGGAAACAAATATTATTATCGTGTAAAATTTTCAACTGAGTACATAAGGCAGATGTTTCTGTTAAGTTTTTTAAATTGTATCACATAAAATCATTTTCTAAACAATTGTTTCCTGTGCCATCTAAACGATGCTATCGTTTAAAATATAATTAACATTCTATGAGTAAATGCTAAAATAATTTGTATTTTATTAAAGAAAATATTTAGTTTATAAATTCTACCACGCCTTATTTAATGATTTGACGCTTGTTGTTACCCAGTTTTCAAAACCTGTCAATACATTCTGGCTTGAGTAGAGTATAAGTGTATAGCTTAACTATCGGCTAGCGGGTTCATTAGCACGTATTCAAATGACTTTTTGATTTGCTCTAGAATGTATTATTTACATGTATGTGCATATATTAAATATATAATATACATATATTAAATACAAATAACTCGCCCACATGTGAACAAATAAATGGGCTGTTTACGTTTTGTTACGAACTTTAATATAGTAATCCAGTAGCTTAACTTCTTAATGAAACCTACAATTAAAGTAATTCGATTGTGGCAAGAGGCATGTACTCGTATGTTGTAATTAAAAAATACAAGGAACTGAAATGACGCAAATGGGCAGAAAAGTGAAGGGATTGCAATGTGCATGCTGTGAATTGAGAGCTAAGATCTGAGCTCTGATCCGATCTCAGATAGGATCTGTCAGCAACAAACTCAAAAGAAGAAGCCACAACGTGTAAAAATACTTCCGCATAAAATCCCACTGAGTGGTTTTCACATACATACGTCATGAAGCTCTGTAAAAATAAAACAAAAACAAAAAAAAAAGTAAAAGGCAGCATCCTCAATTTTGCCACTCTCCACGAAGAGACTGGAAGGTCAGGCATTGTTACGCCCCCCTGGCAACCCTATTGTAACACTTCCACTCTACACACGTGATGTCAGCAAGTCTTGGCGCCAAAACACCTTCCCAAGCGCCTCAGTTGCCTCAGTTGCCCTCGAGTTACGTGCACAGAAACCAAGCCCAAAAGCCACAACATTTTATTTGTTCTTAGTGTTTTTTTTTTTATTGATTTAAAGTTTTTCCCGTTGTCGCCAAAAGTCAAAGGATTACGCGGCTTTAGTTTTGCTTGTTTTAAATATACTTACAGTATTTCTTTTATTTAAAATTTACGCGTTTTTCATTAAGCTACACAAATTTAATGAGACTTTATTTTACTTGTATTTGTTTAAGTATTTCGCATCATTTCGCGCAATTTGTGAAAAAGTTTAAGGGATAATTTAATTCGTAATACGATTTGAAACAATTTGAAATTAAGAAATTAAGTGTGATCATTTTTTTTAACTGTGGAGAGTCATCACCCGTTTTGACCTTCTATTTGCACATGTGAGTATTTGCAGAAACTACAGTGACCCAAAAGTAATGCTTATGGTTGATGAATTTTAACAAGGTCCTGGTGTCCTAGGTCCTATCGTATAAAAATAAATCTTATTTTTGCCTTAACATCTCAGTCCTGGAAAGAAATTTCCCTAAGAAATGGTTATTTATTTAATTTTAAATTTTAGAAGGTTAAATTACAATTTTAGCTAAAACTGCTATATTTTCTTCTAAAATAAAAGTGTGTACAGTGTGTTAACTATTTGATACCGCTCAATTGGTAATATATTTTATTTGATTAGCATATTGAAAACTAGTTGCCGTGTTGCAAATACAGACATACGGATGCAAGTCACTGAATCTAACTATATACAATTAATCAACAAGTATTTTATAGTGAATTCAATTACTAGCTAGTCTCGACCCACTGTATACCTAACTGTTAGAATAAATCTACAGTTAACTGTGCAAAACAAAAGCAAAATGCAAAAGTATCGCATTTTGCATTAGTTTAATATTTCTCTGGAAGTTATTTCACGCTCTCCGTCTAGCCCTCATTTCGCTCTTTTTCTCTTTTATCTCCCTTCTCACGTTGTAAATGAGCCGGCTATTTATTCTAGTTTCTTACTATTAATTTTTATTGATGTTCCTATGCAAATTGTTTCATGTTAACAGCTCTATGGGTATCTGCAATCCGAATCGATTAATTAATTAAAAGTTTGCATTTTCTGTCATTTGAATTAGTTCAAACAACAACAGCTACATACATAATTGTAGTGCATACTAAAAAAAATAATTAATTAATTCCATTATTGGTGCTTTATTTTATTCACATTCCAGCTCAACCGCAAAAGTGATTTCAATAAGTGCCAGGCACCGATTCCAAAACATTTTCGAGATCGCAGAATCATAATCCTACAATAGAAGACAACGACATGACCGATCGTTCGTACAGGTGAGTGTAAATTCTACCTGTAAATAAGTAATAATAATCTGAATAAAAGTGAGCATACGCAAGTAGTACTTTTAAAGTACCTTTTAAATATTACGAAATTCACAGAACGCTTGTCATTCTATTTTTTATTGTTACATTGAACTACGGTATTTATATAGGCTTTCAAAGCACATAAAAAAGCTGTTAAGCCTATTAAAAATTATTTGGAACATTCTTTGCAATGTTTACCTTGTAATATTTTTTTAACAACAGAATGCCAAAAATCTAAATTAAATTAAATTACAGCAATGTACTAAACATTTACGTAGTATTCAAATATATAAATATGCGTAATTTAAGTTGCAATATTTATTTGGCCTTTAGATATGCTAAGTATATATTAACTTCTCTTGAAAAGTTTGCAATATGACCCACACCAGTCTTGAATTTCCCGAAATTTTTTATCTGTATATTTTTATTATAGAATAAATTTACATATGTACATATATAGTGCAAGAGCTTAAAATTGAAACAAAATATATGTAAAAAAAAATTTCAATCATTAAATCAATCAGCTACACTGTCAATCAATCAGTAAAACGTTAAGTCGGTCTTTCAATTAATCATATATTAGTGCAGTCAGACAATTATACAAATAGTCAGTCAATCATGCAGTTAGTCAATCACGCAGTTAGTCAATCATGAAGTTAGTCAATCAGTTAGAAATTCAATCGGATATTTATTTTTTCAGTCATAGTCAGTCATTCATATAGTCAGTCATTATCTATTTTGTGGGTCATTCAATCAATCAATTAGTCATTTAGATTTGCAGTCAGAAATTTATGCAGAAAGTCAGACATTCACACAGACAGTTGCTCAGAGTAAGACAATTAGTTAGTCCTTCAATCAGCCATTCCATCAATAATTTAATCATTCAGCCAATCAATCTGTTAGACATTCAATAAGTCATTGGTTTAGTCAGATAGTCATTTACCCAAACAGCTATTTAGAGTCAATCGCTCAGTTAGTCAATCAATTAGTTCGTCATTAATGCAGTTAGTCAATCATTCAATTAGTCAGTCTATCACTCAGTAAGTCAACATAAGGGAGACAAGATTTTAAGTTTATCTTTACAGCTAGCTTAAGTTCCTCTTGTTTAACTGGTTTCCCATCAATCCGAACTGGTTTGCCATCAATCCGAACTGCTTTTTGACTTATTCACATCACAATTGGGTTTCTCTCCCCTTTTAAGCTGGCCCTGTGATGGAGGCGTTGATCATGCGTATTATGCCGCAGCCCAAGGGCCAATTTATCCCTCGGCTGTGCCGCCAACAGCACTGTGTGCTGACTTCAACAACAATCCGGGAGGCGGATGTGGAGGGGGATTGCGTTATCAGTTCAATGGATTGCCTGGTTATATGCCACCGCCAGGATTGCTGCCCAACAAGTACAGTGGTCCGTCGATGCCATCGCACTTGGAGGTGTGTCAATATGCACATGCGAATGGCAGCGCCTCTTGCTACAATCGCAATCGTTATATGCCCTATAATCATAATCGAGCATGTGCATCGGCTGCTGCCATGGCGACCATCAATGGGCATCCTCTGCAGCAGCAGGCGACCGTCTCCTATTCTGGTTATCAGGCATCGTTCGCTCCCATCTATAAGCAGGCAGCTCCACTGACCACGCCCACAACGCTGCCCTCGGCAAGTGTTGCCGCTGTTACGCCCAGTATTGCCAGTGTTGCCAGCAGCAGTGTTGCTGATTTTGGTTACACCAATGAATTGATCAACACCATGGCGCCCAGTGTGGTGCCCCTCTCCTGCTCCGGCACCACCACACTCTCCACTCTCCCCACCAACAACAAGAGCAGCAGCAACAACAACAGCAGCAGCAGCAGCAGCAACAACCACAATGGCAGCAACAGCTCTGCCGGCGAAGTCAATGCTGGACATGTTTATGCCAGTGGCAGCGACACCAGCGATACCAATGCTGTCACATTGCAGATAACCAATCTGGATTATTCTCAGGATGAGGCCAGTTTGCGCAACTTCCTCATGAATCAATTGAAGCCCATTACGCCCGTCATCTCCCTTAACTTTGAGGGCAGCTCCTATGCCAAGGTCACCGTACCGGATCTTTATGTAAGCACAGTAAACTCTCACAAATTACAACGAGCACATATGAAGTTTTCTAGGGATTAGAAATTGAAAAATTAGAAGAAATTTACTTATATTTAAGAACGCAACATTTAATTATTAACAAAAATCTCTTTTTATTCATTGAAAATTTGTTTATGTTTTCAATATGTTGTACAACAGAAAGATGATATTATTGGAGCTTGAATATGCTTTCGTCAGTAGACTCTTACCTCGTGTAGAGGGTGTTTTTGTACCCGTTACTTAAAAAATAAGTGAAAGGGTATATTGTTTTCGTTCAAATAAATGTAACAGGGAGCAGGAGGCATCTCCGACCCTATAAAGTATATACATATATTCTTGATCAGCATCAACAGTCGAGTCGATATAGCCATGTCCGTTCGTATAAACAAAAGGATCTCAGAGACTTCTATAAGCCGCACGCAGTTCAAGTTTGTTTCTAATTAAAGCCGAGCCCTCTTCTCCGAAAATCGCGAAATCACTCCCACAGCTTTTAAGATATTTCGGTTTTTATGGTAATTTACGTTATTTATTAATATTATCTATTATCCCATTTGATCGCAGCAAGATCAGACAAATAAAACGGCGGTAATAGCTTACCAAAATTTATTAATAATTAAGGCAATACAAGCACCCAAAAGTATGCAGTAGTTTTTATTAAATAATAATTTCTATAAAGTACTTTTATATATATATAAAAATACGTAACGGTATTCTATGGTCGAGATCTCGACTGTAGCCTTTCTGACTAGTTTTTTAATTATAGTAGTAGATTAGTTATAATAAGTTGAGTAGTAGAAGTAATAAGAGTAATTTATCGAAAAAGTAATACATTTCTAATAAGTGTATCTAAATCTGCATTATCTATTCATCTATTCATCTGTTATTCCTTCGGTCAGTTTGCCAAGCAGGTGGTGTCCAATTTGCACCGCAAGAAGAATGGACACAAGCGCATGTTGGTCAGTTACACCCGTGACTCGTCCCTCACCGAGGTCAACACATTGCGCTGTCAGGTTGCCGGACTCTTGAAGGTCAGTAATTATATCCAATTCAGTACCTGTGCTGTAAATTATCACAACTTTGTTTTTTATTTTGACTGGAAAAATCCTTTAGTTTTAGTAACTTTAACAGAGCGTGAAATAATCATTAATGATTTTTATTAACTTACTCATAACAAATAATGATTATTTCTTGATTATTATTTAATGCTCAAAAATATTGTTTATTTTTTCTTATAAATTATTTAAATCAAGCTGTAATTTTGACTTTTACTGTGCGATTTTCTTATCAGTAAGCCAAGACCTATATAATCACGTTTTGAGTCAATGAAATGAATTAGAAAGTCAAAATTACATTTTTATTTTTGAGTAAATAAAATCGTTATTTTTTAAGAAGAAAAACTGAAGAAATAACAATTATTTCATGAGTGTTATTCCTTTTGCTCAAGAGTAATGATAGATTTTTGATTTTAATTAAAAATTAATAAAGTAATTATTATATTGTAATTTTTAGCAAATAATTTTTTTATTAAAACTTTTAATGATTACAGTCTTTGATTCATTTACTAAAGAGATTTATTCCTCATTCCCATCTACTCTTTGCTTACTTATCTGCAGGATGTTCCGTATTATACACTTCCCATGTATAAGTTCCGTGAGCTATTCCAGTCAAGGTTCAAGACATCGATTAGTGTCCTGGATTTGTATAAGATGCAGGACATCTGTACGATTAATTCGGACAACAACGAAGACAAGTTCATAAGTCTGCAACCGGAGCTGGTGAATACCCTGGAGAGTTCACCATTGATGGAGGGACTTCAACACAGTGTTCCCTACTGTACGGCGCACTTTAAGCGGGAACAACACAAGGGTTGGGCAGAACAGGAGATTGAACCATTGCCCAACGTGTGCATGACCATCGCTGAGATCCAACAACTCATCTATCCGCTGTTGAAGCATCATCCCGGTGATATTCCCGTTGCCACATTGCTGCACTGCATCGAGGATCAGTTGAAGGTGCAAATCTCGGCAGATGAAAGTGGCGTCAATCTGGAGCATCTCGTCTGCTGTGTCCAAGGCATACAGATTCAAGTGAATAACTTTGGCATCAAGATTTTGGGTTGGCTGGAGCTCAATAAGGAGTTAAGTGGAGGCACCACCAGTACCTGTTCCAATGTCAGTCTAAATTCCAGCGATCGACCGAGTGCCTCAAATGGTGGGGGTTACTTTAAGAATTCTGTCGCGGATCCCCTTTTTCAAATTGCTCGCGAAGTCATCGAGCTGGTCAAGATGTCTCCCAAGTCCACAATGAAGTTCAATCGCTTTATTCCGGCTTATCACAATCATTTTGGCAAGCAGTGTCGTGTGGCAGACTATGGATACACCAAATTGATTGAACTCTTCGAGGCATTATCCTCGGTGGTCCAGATCATGGGTGATGGGGAGAATCGTCAGATAACGCTTACCCATCGCACCCAGATAAGACGCTTCACATCGGATCTGTTGCGTGTGCTCCGGGCACATGGAAATAGCTCCGTCTTGTTATCCCAATTGCCGGGCATCTTTGCCCAGACGCAAAATCGCAACTTTGATGTTACCGATTATGGTGTGTGTGACATTGTGGACATTCTGGATGGTCTGGTCAATAGCAATATTGTGGTGCTCAACACTGTGCAACAGGGCAAAGATATACTCATATCCATGCCAAAGCGTAAGCAGACCAACAGTGAGCTCGAGAAGATTTGTGTCTTTGCCGGCGAGATGGTTGAACTCTTCCAGAATGCACTTCAATATACCATACTGTTTCAGAAGTTTGTCCGCTCTTATCACTATCATTTTGCCTATCAGTGTCGTCTCAGTGACTATGGATTCTTCAAGCTGGCCGATCTTATGGATGCCATCCATGGCGTCGTCGAGTTGGAGCAGAGCAACGATGAGGACAAGAAGATAATGCTATCGCCGAAAATGGCCAGACGTGTGTTTGCCGAACAGTGTGAGGATCTTATACGGAATGCCACTGGCAACTCCACCAACTGCATGAAGTTGGATCAAATCCTTACGCTGCACAAAAAGAAATATGGATATCAAATGCAGCCACAGACATTGGGAGTCAAGGACATTGCCAGTGCCCTGGAAATGTTGCCCTATGTGGAGGTCATCTACAAGGAGCAATCCACCTGGTTGATATGTCATAATGATGACTTGGAATTCCGACAGCTGTGCTATCGTGCCTGCAAGCATTTGTTGCTCAGGGAGACGCCAACGCCAAAGGGGGAGAGAGATGTGAAGCTGGAGCAATTGAGTCAGGCG
This sequence comes from Drosophila innubila, assembly GCF_004354385.1. Taxonomy (NCBI): domain Eukaryota; kingdom Metazoa; phylum Arthropoda; class Insecta; order Diptera; family Drosophilidae; genus Drosophila; species Drosophila innubila. The sequence goes on along the minus strand of NW_022995372.1, from coordinate 16,825,648 downwards.
CAGTTCCTCAACGATTTCAATGGCAAACACAAGCTCCAACTAACGGACTCCAAATTGTCAGCCATGCGACATGCCATCGAGGTGAGTTTCCATCCAAAAAAGTTGTCAATTTTTTGTTTTAAATATTTACATTTTTTATTTTAAAAAAATTAATACAAAACAAAAATCCATATTTTTCTTTGTCAAAACAATGGATTGACCTACTGTATATTATATGCATATGAGAGTCACAATCTCAAACTAATTAACGTCAAATTTTGTATTATAAGAATATAATTGGATTGTATGATTTTTTAAAATTAATTGAAATTTAAATAACATTTCAAAATACAAGTTTTTTAAATATATTTTTTGGCTCAAATTAAGAAAAAACAAATTGACTGAATAATGGATAATTGACTTTTAATTAAAAATGTGTATTTATAATTTGCATTTCAAAATCATGTTATGACTGAAAGATATACATAATAGAATACATAAATTGTTTAAAAACGCCACCTCAACTCCTCTTCTCCCTCAGATTTATACGGAGGCGGATCAGTCCTGTGTGCGTCTTACCAGCTTTATGCGTTTCCTAATCTCACTGGTGCGTCTTCTGGAGCAACGTCCCAGCATGTATTTGCACGAACTGAAGACAGCAATGGATTGTGGCTTGAGCACCACATTTGAGTTTGGTTTTCCCAATTTGTATTCGGTTATTGTGGCCCATGATGATCTCTTTACCATCAATAATGGACCCACCCAAGAACGCAGCGATGTCACCTTGAATGTAAACTGTGAATGTAAGTAAAAAGTTGATTCTATTCGAAAATAACACTCAATAACTATAAAATTTTAAAATTTACCAAAAATCACATTTTTCATACACTTGAGTTCTCAGATAAGAGAAATACATTTTTCGGAGGGGGGAACTTTTTTTTACGTACATTTTTAAAATCAAATATATTTATAGCAATTTTAAAAGTGAGTTTAGCTTTAACACCTTTACACAAAATTCCCAAACCCTATTGTGCGGTATTTTTTACAATTTTTGACTTTAAAATTCTGGAAAAATTAATCAAAAAAAATTGTGAACTTTCATTTACTCCATTTACTTAACTGTATTATTTATGAGTTGTTTAAGGTATTGATCAAAAAATCCAAAGCTGGCATGATTGAAATTAAGGAATTAATATATTTTTAATTTTTAGGATATTTTTCTGCAAGTGTATGAAAACTGCAGTGTGTCGAAGATCACTTTTCATACTTGTTATCATATATTTCTTATTATTTAATTTAAATTTCGTTTTATTTATATTGCAGTACGTCTTAGTGCTGGGGCAAGTCACCAGCATTTGTTTGGATCTCTCAAGCTGCCCTATGCCAAGCACAAGGCACAGCGTCAATCTCGCATTGCACTTGGCGAGCACAATCGTCCACCTCCGGCCCAATCGCCGCCTCCATCAAAGACCCGGGCCATTGCCAATGAATATGCCAACTCTGTGAGCAGCTCTTTGAGCAACGTGGCCTACAAGCCACAGGTGAAGGTCAACAGTTTTCAGGCCTATCAGGAGCATTATGCTACTGCTGCTGCAGCTGCTCCTGCCACAAAATACTCGCCACCTGGCTTGGCCAACTGCTCCGTCATGTCATCCACATTGCTCAATAGCTCTGGCTCCAACGCCAATTCGGCATCTGGTTTGTGGAGCAGCTGCAGCAACAAGGAGAACTCTTTGAATAGTTCCCAGCAGTTCTCACACAACAGCAGCTACAACAACAGCAACAGCTCCTTTAATACATCATCGGAGCTGAACAGCAGCCTCTGTGTGGGCGATGTCGCCTCCAGCACAGCAATTACAGCTGCCACGTCCTATGATTATTCCAGCAAACTTTGGTATCGTCGTCAGACCAGCTTCGGCAATCGCCAACAGCAACAACAACAACAACAACTACAAGAACAACTGCAGCTGCAACAGCGACAACAACAACAGTCCGCATTGTTGCAGCATCAGAACTCTATGGATTCTGGAAGGGATTTATATAATGCGGATGGAATGTCCACAAGTGGCGTCTATGATCCAGTCAAGTATGAGACGACCACTTCAGAGGTAAGCACAAAATATTAATTATGTTTATTAAATATTACATAATTATAATTTATAATTTATTTATAAGACTCCCATAATTTCACTGCTAATAATTTCAGTCATTCAGCTCTTATCATTTGGGTTTTGTGATAATTTTCAACTTGTACTTCCAGTCTCTTTAAACGTCTTATTGCACGACAAAAAAAAAAATAAAAATAGTATCTACTTTGTGTAAAAATTTTAGGTACCTAGCTCTTACCGTTTGGGCTCTGCTTTGATTGCCAGAAAGTCAGTGAGGACAAAGATTTTCATAAATAGTAGTATATAGTTGAGGTATATATATATAGAGATAAAAGAAATTTTTGTTATAATTAACTGGCTGATTAAACCAAGTCCAAGTAGAAGCTCCGTTACTGTATTTCTAACTAAATTACTTTTATGGCATAAGGCGGGATATTAAAAAATGCGCGATTCATGAGGTGAAATCTGTGAAAAAATAACTAGATTTTAGTCCTAATTATCTTGAAATCATTTCTTAAAATCTACGCTAAACAAAAAATATTTGCACGGCTTTGAGATTCTTATTATTATCTTATTTTTTATGGGTGAAATTATTCCTTATATTAAATTTTAAAATTCTTTAAAACAAACAAAAAATTTTATTTTTTCCATTAGAAGCTGCCCTACTGGATCGATCCCATTTGGAGCAATCAGCTGCAGGAGCCAAAACAGAATTTACTAAACATACGCTTGCCGGAGCTAAAGGCTTTCAATGTGTTGCCGATGTTTCTATCACCTTACACCATATCGAAGCATAAGAATATGAAGCGGCAATTGTTCAATTTCGATAATCACGATCGCAAGATTGTCTAAGGTCAGAAAATTTGACCTTTGAACTCTCTGCAACAGAGCTCCTGGTGAGCCTTAAGTTTGTTACAATTTGATTTCATTTTGATAGATATTATATCTTTATTAAATTCGTTTAGTTATAAGCACATTTTGTTAATGCCAATTATTTACAAATTCTACAAACAAATTTACACATACTATATAAGTTATAATTTTTTAAAAATTGTTACTCGGATAACACATCATCAAACATCAATTTGTATTTTAGTCATAAGCAAAAAAAAATAACTTGTTGAGTCTTAAACAAAAGAGTATTATTTTTTTTCATATACTTGTAAATTTTTTTCAACCTATTGCTTGTTAATGAACATTTCAAATAAATCTATTGTTTTGTAAATTTCATATATTAATTAAAATTTTTTAAAAATTGGGAGCAACTATACGAAAGAATGCATTTGCCAACTCGATGCCGAAGAAGGTCGCGGCATTGGCGGGGAAGGCCCGCAGTATGACAGGTGTAAAGCCACTTAAAAAGTTTAAAAAAAAAATTTATATTAATTAAAGTTAATATTATTAACAATTTAATAAACTTACCGATATAGGGCGGTGATTCCATCATTCTTCAATAGATCCGCCAATACAGCTCTAATTCCATTGAATTTGCCCTCAGGTGCTGACAGATTAAAGATAAATAAAAATAAAAATTAAATTATTTTAGGGGATTCCCCTCCACCTACCAGATTGCAGTCGACTCTTTAGGACATCGGCTGGCATGCCACCAATCCAATAGAATGTACCCGCCAATCCGCCCGCGACAATTGCCGGTATTAGGTCTACATTGGGTCGGTTATAGCGTCGCTTATACTCGTTTGTTAACAGCTCATAGCCTAGAAAATATAGTCCATTTGCGGGTATATCTATAAATATAAAATAACTTTAATTTGGATTTAAATACCCTGGGATTAGTGCGTCAAAGTCGCCGCGCCACAATAGTTAACTAAACGGGATTATAAATTCACTTAATATGTGATAATTGTGTCTCGATATCGATTAGATCAAAATTGAGAACAGCTATTATACAATCACTTATTGAACAATATCAACATGCGCCGTGTCTTCAATTAAATAAGAGTAATTAAAATAAAATTACAAAAAGATTACGAGTAACCACTTTATAGTACAGATCTTTTTAAGTTGCACTTGTGACTGTCAAACTAATTAAAATTACGTAATAAATTCATTAGACGGCACAATTTTTATTTTTTTTATCCATTTTTAATTCAAATCATATTTGTTTGCTAAGCGTTTTTTTTTTACAACTGAATAATTGTTATTAAGGTTATCTTTTATAATGCACTGCTTGCTCAACTCCACAGCATTGTACTGCACTTCTGGATCTCAAACTGTGACAACGCATATTCTACACTGCTTGTTTAATTGCACTGCACTGTGCATTCTAAACTGCATTTGAGACTTTTAGACTGCTGCAGCACATTAACCTCATGCAAATATATAGTTTTAAAAATTCCGTAGATAGATAAGTTTCTTTGACTTTATTCCAACAAAAAATGAATGTAAGAAAAAGTGTCTATTATAATGACGCAAAAAATCACAAAATGTGTTGACAAAACTATATTCAAAGATAATTCTGTCTACAAAACCAATTTGTCATAACTTTGTCAAATTTTAACTTATATTTTTGAGGAATGTCAATTTTATCAATATTTGGCTGTATCTCTGTACATTCTCCTTGTCACATTTAAAAAGTGTTCTCGCAAACCTCGGTATTTGTAGCTTGATATATTATTTACCTGTTGATCGACAAGTATATTTAAACTCGATTCACAGTTTGGATTTTCATCCCTAAGTTAATATAAAAATACGCTTTTATTTTAGCTCTACACATTTTGACTCTTAACACGAACATTTGAATAAATTCATTGCACTTCCTGGGGTAAAAGCAACTACAATTAATAACAATTCATCTTCAACTAGAAATTGGGAGTGAAATAGTTGAAGAACTTATTGGCCAACTCAATGCCAAAGAAGCAGGCAGCATTCGCTGGGAAGGCACGAATCATAATTGGTGTTACGCCCCGATATAAAGCCAATGGACCATCCTTAACAATCAAATCCTTGAACACGCTGCGCACGCCATGCTTATAGGTGCCCTCGGGTGCTACAAAAGAATTAAAACTTCAATATCTTTAAGCTATTAAATATTTTATGTATAGCATACCCGACTGCAGTCGACTCTTAAGGACATCAGCGGGCATGCCCAAAATCCAGTAGGCCATGCCAGCAGCGCCGCCAGCAAATATGGTTGAGGCAGTGTTGATTTCTCCCGTCTTCGATTGCGCCTTGGCCACATCCTGAATGTACTCGTACACCAGGAAGTACAGGCCATTAGCAGGCAGATCTGCAATTCGATTTGAAAGAATGTTTAAATATGCTCTTCAGTTTGAATATATGTTATTAACTAATAATTAAGAACTATATAACTACATAAGGAACAACATTTACTTCATAATTTCTCATTTCTTATCATTTACTCACATTTCATAAAATTTTCTCTTATTATTTTCTTAATTGTTTTTCTTATTTCTTTCTTGATGATCTGAAAATATGATACGGCAATTATGCGAGCACTGTGTGAATTTAAATTCTCTATTTGTGGGATAACCCAGCGGCGACTTCCACGGCGACATAGTTGACTTGTTTATTTGTAAATGAAAAAGTCTGATAAACTTTATAAGTATATGCATATAATAATACCAACTGCAGTCGAGAGCACTCAACAACAAGATACCATGTAATCCGTATTGAGATACCACAAAAATTATTCACAGTCACTAACTTCAGTATCCAAGACAAAAGTAAATGCTTTGCAAGTATCGAACGGTAGATGGCGCCACTGATTCACTATAGATTGCTGAATAACTTTTGTGTTTATCCGATTAAAATACTAAGATCTTATAAAAGCGTGATAATAGAAATATGTGACAAAAGAGAAATAACTTTAAAACTAGCAAAAGTATTGAAATTTTCAAATTAACATAGCTAATATTTATTTCTTCTTTATTAAATTGTAGCTGCCTTCTTTCCATTGTTACAACCTTTTAATTAAAGTTATAAGTCCCCTCTATGTTCATTACCAACATTTTACAGGGTAGTATATTATAATGTATGTATATGTAGCGAGCGCAGAATGCTGAAGAAAATATAAACAAGTTACTGGACTGATATAAGAAAGAGTTTAAATATCAGCATGAATAAAAACAAAAACGTAAATAAACGTTTGAAATGAGTAAAAAACTAGTTTTCAAATAAGATAAACAGTCATTATAAATAAATACAATGTACTTTAACTAAATTTATTCAAATAATTATAATCGATTTCGAATAGATTTCAAAAAAAATATTAACAGGTTTTTACAAAGTTTTACAATACGTAATATTCAGAGAGAAAAAAATTTGTTTTTAATTCAAAATATATGATACAATACTGGGAAAATGTTATGTCATTATTTTTAGAGCGTATGCTAAGATTTTAGCTTCATCATTTTTCGATAGAGACAGAAAAAGAAAGAAAGTGATTTTTTAACTGAATATAATACTTACTTAAAACAACCAAAATTTAAATTATTAAGTGAAAAATTTATCAATTTTATAAACTATAGATTATTTAAAAACAAATACTGGAAGCACAATATAAAGTGTCAATATTTATAAAGCTGTTGCTAAGTCTTCAGTGAGAGAGAAACAGATAAAGACGGATAAACTTTTTGTTAAAATATATTCATAGAGTCTAGAGACAGATGTTATACAAAATACTTAAAATTGGTAACATCAATATTTATGATAAATGAAGAAGACTTTATATAAAATAAAAATTTAAAGAGATAATCCGAAATCTATAACGAAAAAGATTTTTGCGTCATACACAAGCGAGACGACCTTGTGCCCAATGATCTCTCAGCCATGTGGACAAAAACTTTTCAAACCGACACGATGCCCACTGCAGTCAACATAGCCAGACTTTTCTCGTTATACATAATATACATGTATACATTTAACAGCAATGGACCTTATCGCTGAGGATGTTAAATCAGCCTCATTTCCGTTTAGAAATACATAAAGATATTAAATATGACTTCGAATTGTCGGTTATTTGCTGATTTCGTTCTCAGTTGAATGGGAACCATGGGACAGACTTTTAGTGTATGAATGGAATTCGAGGCAAACGTGCCTGCTTGAAAGAAATCCGACATCGGAAGCGAAATTGGACATAGCCGCAGACGATAATGAGAATGATAACGATAATGACGTTAATGAAACTGATGATCGTTATGTTGATAGTGAGTGATCTGCAAATAATATTTCGTTGCCCAGCTAATGAGACACTCTAAATAGCAGTGCCAGTTGCATGCTGCCTTGCCACATGGGGAGGTGGAATTTGAGGTGGACGTGGAGGCGGACCCAATTGCTGAACAGGATAGATCTAATTGCCCCTCGAGCTGCAGTTGCCAATATGCCGCCTTCAATGAGCTGCCCATTGCACGTTGGGTGAATCACATGACCAGCGCTGATGATGATACCAATCTTGATGATGCAGATTTTCTAATGCCCTCTAGAATAAAGCTAGCGACTTGTCTTCTGCAGGAGGAGAAAGAAACGCAGCTTTTGCTCAATGCCCTGCCCATCGATCTACAGGCATTGATCCTCTTGCACACGGGCAGTTTGAATAATCAGCTGACAGGTGAGTTGAATAACAGCAGATTCTAATTAAGAATCGCTATTTCGGTGGATGATATTAAAAAATGTTATTAATCTTATAAAAGCCTAGTTAAATTAGAAGATAAAGTATCTTCTTGATCTTGCAAGCGCTTTCTTAAAGCTTTAATGTGTTTCAAGCGATAAGTATAACATGATGACATTTCACTAAGGTAGCGTTTAAAGATTAAACATTCGTTATACGAAACGTATATAAGAAAATTTGTATCCAATTAGCGCAAATTGACATTCAAACATTTGATTAGTTTATCAAAAGCTTTCCAAGCAGCTTTAATGTACTGTATACTGAAAGTCGACTAATTTATTGTCAAGTTTGTATAACAGAAGACAGCTGTGTGAGGTTTTTAAAAGCTCAGATAAAGCTTTAATGTGCTTTAAGTAGTAAAGAAATAGATTACTCGATACCCAATAATTTAGTCAAAAATTTACAAAATCAAGAGCGAGTTGAGTTTAGTGGACAGTGGACCGCTAGCTTTATAAACTTGAAAAGCATGCTAGAAGCTTGAAATTCTTTTGAGATAGAATGTAATATTATGATTAATGCCCAAATTGAGCAGACGACGCAAAACAACATTGTTTAATCTTCTTTAATGCTTTTATGTGCTTTAAGATTAAATAATTAAAATATTTGATGACCAGTATAGCAAAAACAGATTAAATTAATTCCAAAAAAAGTTGAGCTTAACTTAGATTGTTAGCTTTGTGAGTTTTTTAATATTTGTGTAAGCTTATTTTGTATAACAAAAGACAGGCAAATAAGTGAACTTTTAAAAAGTTTTTGATAGTTGTGATGCGCTTTAAGTTAAAAAGGACAATCAAATATTCAATTAAACCGCCAAAGGTTAAGTTAAGAAAAGAGAAGTTACTTTTGTAAGCTTTTAAAGATTAACCAGAAGCTTAAATGTGCTTAAAACTTCAAATCAAGTGCCAAAATAAGCCAAAGCCAATGTTCTCAATTACAGTTAATACTAGCAGCCTGCGTGTACTCAACCAGCTGATGACACTGGAAATTCGCGGCACGGACACAACAACGCTTATTATCGATGAACCGCTGGAGTTTCTGCAGCACGCCAATTTCGAGGGATTGCGATTACAAGCGAGCGATAAATTGCAGCGTCCCAAGTATTCCAAGTTGCCCAGCGATGATTACGAATACAAGCCGCCAAGTGATGTGGCTGGGAATGAAGTGACACCCAAATATCAGCTGCAATTCGAGGCAGATGCCGCTGTGGAGATAATGAGTTATGAACAGCATGTGGAACGATTAAAACAGACACGAATGCCAAGTTTCCATGGCTGGAGTCGAATGGAAGTGTTGCGCATTCACAATTGTCAGTTGAACCAGTTGCACTGGCAAATGTTCGATGGCCTAACGCAGTTGCATTATCTAAGCCTCGAGCGGAATGACATTGAGGAGCTGCAACCTTTTGCATTTTCGGGTGCACCACATTTGAGAAGCCTCTCGCTGGCTCACAACTCTGTGGCACGATTGTATTATTTAGGATTAGCTGGTCTTCTGGAACTGGAGACTCTCAATCTGGCAGACAATCATTTGGAGCGTTTAAGTGAATCAAGTTTTCCCCCCTTGCCACGCCTACAGAAGGCGGATCTGAGACAGAATCCCATAATGTACATATTGCCCGCAACATTTTGGGTTATGAACGATACTCGGGAGTTGCAGCTGGGAAGTGAAGTGGCAGCTCTGGAGTTACGCAGCTGGAACAGCTATGGACAGTTCGATTCGTTGCACAAACTTCAAAAACTGCACTTGGGAAATGTAACCACAGCCAGTTTGGAGCAAGGAGTTTTTAAGGTAAGTTGTAGTTTAACTTTATACAACTTTACATATAATGCAACTGTAGTAATGTGAGATTTGAGTTTTTTTTTTTTACTTGCATTTGTTCTGTAGAATTCTTAAGAAATATGAATTTTTATTTTTTCGAAAGAAATGTACTCTTTTGATATTTTTATTACACTGAAGTTTTTTAAATAAATTTTTGTTGGCATAATTATTTTAATTCATAAAAACTACAGTGTTACCCAAGAATCTAAAAAAAAATACGATTTTCATGTTAAAGTTTAAAAAAAAATGAACTGTTTACAAAAACCAACCTTAAGAAAAATTTTGTACTTTACATTTTAAGACACTTGTTTCTTAAAAAGAAAAGTTCTCAATGTAAGGGCTTTAATTATTTTAATAATTTACAGAACATACAATGTCAGTTTGCATAATGCAGGAATTGTATTTAAAACAAGCATTTTCAATAATTTCCTCGAGTTTAAATACTTGAACATTTATCGATACTCAATTTTTAAATTACATTATTAAGCTGAATCTGTGTGTCTTCCCATAGGGACTGCAATCTTTGGAGCAACTGACATTGAGAGGAAGCATTGTCAGCGTGCAGTTTGATGCATTTGCTGGAATGGAGCAATTAAGGGAGCTGGACATGAGTCAATGCGGCATCGTGGAGTTATCGATGGATGCATTTATGGGTGTCAAGCGTTTGCAACTGCTCAACTTGTCACACAACAATTTGACACATGTGCCGAATGGTTTATTGGATGATCAACAGCAATTGGAGATGGTGCAACTACAGGGAAATCAGTTGATAACACTGCCCACAAGATTCTTTCAACAGCCGCGATTGCGTGCGGCACGTCTAGATCAGAATCCTTGGCAATGCAGCTGTGACATGAGCAGCTGGAAGCCACGACTCACTAATGCGATACGCCTGCCCAGCGTTAAGAGCTGCATCCGCGATATTCATGGCCAGGACATTTCCTGTCGTCATGTCGTAAGCTACGAGACGGACAAAAGTCTTGTGCCACGATGTGCCAACTACAATGGACGCAGTGTTTACTATGTGATGCGTAAACAACTCCATTGTGGCGCCATGTTAATTCTTACACCCTCAAAGGCGTCCAGCACTCGTGGCCTGCCACATTGGCGCAAATTGGAGATGCAAAAGCAGCAACAACACTTGAACAGCTCCAAGAAGCCAAAACAGAAGAAGAAGCCTTCCAAGAAACAACACAAAGTGCATTTCGCACAACGGAACAGCCTTGATTTAATACTGCGACAGCAACAGCAGCAGGAGCAGCAGCAGATGCAACATAATGAGGCATCATTGCCAGCATCTGAGACACAGGAAATGTCCAATGAGATTTAACATGCACACACTCGCACATAGTATAGCTTTAAGTTGAATATAATGTTTAATGAATGATTAATATGACAAGTTAATTAGATAAACTGAAATATATACAATTACGCTTAGACTGAAAATCAACTTCTGTTTCCAACTCTAGAGGTTAATCTCAAATTTTTAAAATTTTTCCACTATCTAGTACGGAGTGTCAATCTTTAAGAATTAATTAACTTAACTTATTCATAAGCTTAAGGCCAATCAGTTATAAATTGAGCATTCAGCGCACAGTCTTGAACTACTTATTTGCCACCAAAGGTGAATATATTTTTACAATATAGACAATGGATAACTTACCCCTGAGCATTGTAGCGCAGCTGCCTTTGAATACACTACGCAGACCTCCCTCCTTGTATAGTTTTTTGCCACAATCAATCATGCCAGAGTATTTCTTTTCGCCATTGGGGCCAGTGCCTTGGGTTTGGAGCAGCACTTTAATACGCTCCCCGGGCGCCATGATAAATGTGGAGAAGAGACCGGAAAAGGAGCCGGCCACAAAGATTTGTGAGTATGTTAGCTTGGCATCCTCACCGCGCTGTTGCAACCGCTTGCCAACTGCGTAACCGGCAAAGCACATGGCAAATATGGGAGCGACACCTGTTAAAGGCGCCGACATGCCCCGATATAGACCCCGAACACCCTCTTGGCGTATGGTCTTGGCAGCACAATCAAAGGTGCCACTGTATAAAGGCTTCTCGCCAGGCGCGGGTCGTGGCATTGTTTGTAAACGCACCTAAAAAGTGAATAAAATTAGTAGTCTTGAATTTTGGTCTATTTGACGCACCTTAATTGTATCCAAGGGATGTCCTGAGAGCACATTGCAAATGCCTCCAAATCCGCCAGTGATAAAGGACTTAATCGGATTTGCTTTGCGCTCTGTAGGTGCATTCTCCAACTTCTCAGCAACTGCCATAGTAACAAAATTTGTGGAATCTGCAAATTATATTGTTATTTGATAATAATGTTATCAAAACATTAATGTTAAATTACTGTTAATCAAAAATAATACTTTAACATTTGCAGCATTTGATCAACTTATTGTAATTAAAGCCATTAATAAAAATATCTGTGCAAATATCTGTTAAAATTAAGAAAAAATACAAGCTTGATACATAATTTACAATAACTCGAGAATTCACTAAATTATCAATACTTTTGTCTATGACTGTATATGGCAAAAAAAAATCAAAATGGTCTATTAACCTTTTAACATACTTTTTACAGCAGCTGTGTGTAATATTTTCGCATATCTAATCTAAATACAACTCCCTCTATTTTTGTTTGCATTGTAATCTGCATAAATATACATATTTATACACATATATTTTTGTAAAGTCATTATTGAAGTTTGCACCTTGACCATAGATAGACATTGCCTAATCTGTATTGGACATTTGCTTTAGCTGATAAGGATTAACAACAATTACAACAATGCAAATGCGACAAGTGTTACGACATCACCCAAAGGATTCGCAAATTGTACCTCAGTAGCCTCTCACCTGATAAGCGAAATTAGTGACCCAAGCTCAAAAATAAAGTTGTCGTTGTGGCGATGGAGGTAGCAGAGGCGATGGGTAGCAGAGGCGGTGGCAGCGGCAGTGACAGCGGCAGCGGAAGAGCGTCACAGTGGGAACCTGTTGCTGGCAGCAGCGCAAAGCTCTGACTGATTTTTCGCTTCAGAGGCAGCGTCTGAGAAAGGGAACGGATTTAATCGTTATCAACACACATTGAATTTAGCGTCAAATAACTTTGGCATTTTGGTTTTGGCCAAAATGTGAACACGTTGCGTTGTTACGTATGTATGTACGTACCTAGGCAAACTCAATTTGTATTAACTTTGCTGCATTGCCGGCACTGTTGGGTTCAAAGTCCGTTGTCGCTTTAGGTATTGAGCACTGCCGCTTCTATCTTTGACAACAGCAATCTGCCGGAAAAGCTTTGCTAATTATACACATATATTTTTAATAAGAAGTTTGTTTACTTTCTTATCAATACAAATTTAAAAATGGAAATGCCGAAGCAATGTAAAAATGTTTTTTGTGTAATTGCTATGTCGACCTAGAGAGGAGCGCAAAACACAACAGGCACTCACGAATAAGCACGATCCCTTCAATTATGTGCACTCTACAATTAAATTGCTTTACTGCTTACCATCACATTGTAAAAATAAATTAATATATTATTTATTTTATTTATTATCTTTGTGTTTTCAATACAAGTACAATGTTAATATTTTATTTGTATAACAATTACAGTCGGCACGAATGTATTACTCGTGTGACAAACACGAAATGGTTCCATCTCAACTGTAATGTGAAAATTCAGCGCTGCCAACCTGTTTTAATATTTACAAACATTTGCACAGCTGATCACACTTGCCATTTACCTTATTCGCGCGGCATTGTACAGAATTCAAAGGTTTCTATCAAAATATTTATATATTTAGTTACACAGTTTTTATATACTAAATAAAACAGTAAAATAGCATCTATTTGGCCACAACCTTAAACTTACGTCTAGAAATTCATTAAATCGTTGGCCAACTCTACGCCAATGAAAACCGCTGCAGTTGAGGGAAAGGCGCGTATTAAAATTGGCAATACACCGCGATACAACGCCTTGGGACCCTCTGTGGCCATTAGGTTCCTAAAAACACTCCGAATACCATGTTTATACGTGCCCTCGGGCGCTATATAAAAGGAAATTAAAGTTATAATCGATGGGAATACACGGTAGTGCAAGCCTTCAAGATACTAACCCGATTGCAGTCGACTTTTAAGTACGTCAAAAGGCACAGCTAGAGACCAAAATACAATGCCAGCCATGCCGCCGGCAAATATTGTTGAAGTCGGTGTTATATGTCCCGCTCGTCGTCTTGCCAAATCCTGTAGACCCTCGTAGACAACGAAATAGACACCAGTTGGTGAATCTGTAAATGAAGTGTTAATAATGATTGAACAAACGTTGTTGATTTCATTTAAATCGACTTAAGCTATCGCATAAACTAAGTTATATACTAACCTCTGAGAACGCAGGCGCAGGTGCCTTTAAAGAGACTACGAAGGCCGCCCTGTTTATAGAGTTTGAAGGCTGTATCCACCATGCCATTGTACATCAGGGGTCCCCCTGTGATTGGCTGTGTTTGCAGGAGCACCTTGATGCGATCCGTTGGCACTGTGACAAGGGCTGAGCATATGCCAGCGCCTACACCGGCCATGAAGATTTGTGTATAGGACAGTTTAATCTGATCGTCTGTTTGAAGCAAACGCTTGCATGCCGCATAAACGGCAAAATCCACAGCATAAATAGGTGTCACACCGACCAGAGGTGCTGATATGCCTCTATAGAATCCGCGCACACCTTCCGTACTAAATGTCTTCACGGCACAGTCAATAATACCTTTGTACCTGGGCGGTTGCCCAGCTGGCGGCAATGGCATTGTCTGTAGTCGCACCTACAAATTATTGTAATACACGGAAATAATTTCAAGTCTTGTTTTATATTGATAAAATCTCTGTAAAATATACCTTGATGGTGTCCAGTGGATAGCCGGTGAGCACACTGCAGATGCCTCCAAATCCGCCAGCGATAAACGATTTCGCGGGATTGGCTTTGTGATCGGTTGTTACCGCTGTCATGTTGTTGCTGCACAGTATTTACGTAAATAAATCCAGAATATCGTCAACTTCTTAGCGACGCTTACTAATTGATACATGCACGTGTGATGACTGTTGCTTGGGTTATGTTATCAGTGAGCTGCGCTGCCTTTTATTTGTACTAAGAAATTCCGGAATTTCGACAGCGAGCTCAATTTCCATCGCAAACACAGTTTTATTCCAAAGAAACCATATGTTTCTGCCAACTAAAAACTTAACATTATGTAAAACTGTTATTATCAGCGATATACCAAAATCAGCTGTTGTGTAAGTTAACATTACAGTAACCACTAAACTTAACTGATCGCAGCAATTTAATTGTAATATTTACCAATTTTGTAAGTTTGGACTTCCGTTTTAGTGTACTTTTTTTGTTTCAGTTTACATTTTTAAAAATAATAATTTTGATAGGCTTTCATGTTGAACAGATTGTAAATGTATTTTGAAAAAACAAATGTTAACTACAATTGCAATACTTATGTTCATTACAAGAATTACAACTGGTAATACTGCATAACTAGCTAATTATATCGTCAATTAAATTAAACAGAAATTCGAATGATAATTTCCGTTTATTTGGCATTCAAAAGGATTGGTATTCATGAACAGTGCTGCCAACTTTTTAGAGGAAAAGAAAGCTGGTTCTGGCTGGAAATAATTTTAGGGTGGACTTTTACATAGCTTTAGAAATATATTAGCAAAACATAGCTGAATATATATTGAAAATCTCCATATTTCTGGATAATAGCACTAAGCAAATAACCTATAGAGAAGTCATCCCATACAACTGAAAGTGTCTCAGCTAAAAGCATGACGGGGCGTCCACTGGGTAATTTTTCGGTGGACGCGTCGTTTGAGGGAAATTATTTTTGGTTTCTATTCAGTTGGCTGGCCGAGCTCGTTGCTGGCACAGCAAGCGAAACACAAAACATGCGTGCTATGAAATACCCTTTAGCTATAAAAAATAATTGTCTTTAATATTTTATAAAGAAAAACATCGTAAATCTTATAATTTTATAAATGTAGATAATAAAAAATATGCGATGTGTTGTTTTATAATTTTGAATATTTATTTGCGCTTAAAATTTCTTCATTAAAAAATTTATTTGTACAGGGTATTAGAGCTTACATACAAATTTTAAAGGGAAGCAACTTATTAACAAAGCGATGTTGTCAATTCTCTCAGCAGCCCATACATATGCACACACTTATTGTAAGATGCACGCATACATAGAGATGAGCCTGCGCGCCCAAATACATCTCTCTCTGTCTGGCTACATAAGGACACGTATGTGCAAAGAGGGCGAGAGATGAATATTCTTATTTTGTATGACTTTTCGACGAGCGCTAACAGAGCACTATGGGGAATTTGAGCAGTTTTATGAAATTAATTAATAACTTGAAAACTGAGTAAGATATTCTGATATTGTTTTTTTAGTATTATTATTTTTTTTTTTTTTTATTACTTCCATTAGCAAATAAATAGTGATTTTAAGCATTATTTTATTAATGCTTTACTGATAAAATAATGATTATTTTTTAGCAAAAAAATAAAACTCAAGAAATAATCAATAATTTTGAGCCATAATAAAAATAAAACTCATGAGATAATGATTACTTTTTTTTTTTTTGATTATTATTTGAGTTTTATTTTTGTTATTTTGACTAGAAATATTCTATTTTCCTTATAAAAGTCAAAATGACAACTTGAGTTTTATTTTTTTGCTCAAAAATAATGATTATTTTTGAGTTTTACTTTTATAAAAATAATAAAAATCAAATATAATGATTATTTCTTGAGTTTTATAATAAAACTTATGATTACAGTCCCTGATATATATAAATGTTAACTATAAATATTAAAACAAAAACTATCAAGGTTTTAAAACTACAATTTAATTTAAGACCGATTGTTCCCATGGCAGTTACATGATTTAGTATTCCGATTTAAAAAAATGTTCAGCAAGTTATTTAAGTTACTGTTTGTTTCACAAATTCGAAGTTTGGTGGCGATATCCAACAAGTAGCTTATGCTAAGCCTTGATCGGGTCAGCTATAATATATAGTAGTCTGGTTTTAACAAAATTTGATAACAACAGACAATCAAACCGATGCGGTAAAAATTTGATATAGCAAATAATTGGGGCTTAGAAAAACCAAACATTAATCAATTTAAAAACAAATAAATTTGGTTATTTTGTGATACTTTGGCCTTTGTCATTTGACAGCTCCAACATTAATTTTTGCTGATTAGAGTATTATTACAATTTTGGGGAATTTCATAAATATTTTGTGAATGTTATCCCACAAAAAAAACCTCTAAGCGAGGTAAAAGTCTAGTGACGAAAGCAATTTCTAGACCCAAAATTTCTGATATCCAATTTTGTGACGACAAAATTCAGTTTAATCTAAAATTTTAAATAAAAATATAAATTAATATAAAAAAACGAAAATTGGCATTGTGCACTGTGAGTAAAAAGGGTGATCTTCTTTGTACATAAAAATAACTTTTTGCGCAGTGCCGAATGCCAATTTTCGTTTTTTATATTAATTTATATTTTATTTAAAATTTTAGATTAAATTTTTTCGTCACAAAATTGATATCAGAAATTTTGGGTCTAGAAATTGCTTTCGTCACTAGACTTTACCTCGCTTAGAGGTTTTTTTGTGGATATCAGAAATTTTGCAATTGCTTTCGCTTTTGACATTGTAACTTTATCATTAATGCAGGCAAATAGTAAAATATAAAAATTTAGTTGTTGAACGTATTTCATATTTAAAAAATTTTTTTTCTTTAATTATAAAGAAAAACTGGGGGGCCCCGCCCCCTGCTCGCTTTGCTCGCGTTGCTACAGCCGAGCATACTATACTGTCGGAGACCTCGTACTTACTATGAAAAAAAAAGTTTTTCATACTAAGACTTGGATTTCACCCGATCGGTCCTATGACAGCTATATGATATAGTGGTTCCGATTAGAACCAACTTTGTTCAGGATATATAAGTCTTAAATAAATGCATATTCTATTAGTTTGGTTACGATATCTAGTAAAACAAAAAAGTTTTTCATACTAAGACTTAATATTGGACCGATCGGTCCTATGACAGCTATATGATATAGTGGTCCGATTTGAACCAACTTTGGTGAGGATATATAAAACCAAGTTAAATGCATATTGTATTAGTTTGGTTAAGATTTCTCATTAAACAAAAAAGTTTTTCATACTAAAACCTAATTTTGACCCGATCGGTCCTATGACAGCTATATGATATAGTGGTCCGATTTGAACCAACTTTGGTCAGAATATATAAAACCAAGTTAAATGCATATTGTATCATTTTGGTTGAGATATCTCATAAAACCAAAAAGTTTTTCGTACTAAAACGTGATTTTCGACCGATGGAAAAATGTATTTATTCACTTAACAGGTAATATCTTCCGAACCCTCAACCAAAATTTATGTTTCATATACCAAAAAACGCGAAATTGTACGTATTACAACATATTAAAATTTAACAAAATCGTTAGAGCCGTTTTGTCAGAAATCGCCAAAATGTAAGCTAAAAACTTTATTTCACCTGTAAAATGTTACCTGAGTACTTTAGAAAAAGTTTAAAGGTACGCCTAAAAGCCCTCAAACACACCTTTCTAATGATATATAGAACATATCTGTAGCTTCTATGGTTTGGAAACTGTTGTTCAATGGATTTAGCGTTTTCCCGCTAAACTAGCGGGAAATTGAAAAAGTCGTAGAACAAACATTTCTAGATTTTGAAAAGGAATCAATCCCCATCATTACATTTAAGCTTCTTTAGCGCTTTGATGCAAACAGACAAACAGACAAACAGACAAACAGACAAACAAACTGACTTTTCATTTCATTTTGAGAAGTCCACTAAAATTTTCAAATTTTTTTTATCTTTTGAACCAGTTATCGGATTTGGGTGATTGAGGTATCAATCGACGCGTATTTTTAAATTTTACCAAAAAGCCCCAACGGCCCCATAAGCTGCAATTATCAAAATTTTTCCCCTCCCACTTACACCCCCGTATCTCATGACCCAGGTTGGTTAGAAAAAGTTTTAGTACGCCATTTTGTAAGTTAGAACTAAACCTGTCGATCGGTATATAACTCGATCTGATCGGACAGTCGGCGCAAATTTTCCAACTTAGCTGTATATATAGTTAGTCGCCTTTCGCACCCTTCGTGCTGCTTTCGTCACTAACGCGAACTGCCGTCCGCAGTGATACTAAATTTTCGATAAGCTCAAATCGTGCTATATAATGTGGTCAAATAGTGTTCAGTCTTCAGTTAATTATTAAAACTTAAGAAATGCGTTTCCCAATTGTCGTCGCAACAAGTTTTGCTCTATTGAGCATTGTGATTGCTGTTCCAACTCCAAGCAGGAACCAAAACCTTAAGGATGAACTGCTTAAAATTTGGGAACAAGTTGAATTCCAGATGAAACAGGATATTGTTGACATTGCGTTATCAATGGCAAAATTGACTGTGGATAACAGAGTGGCAGGACATGCGGAAATTGTGAAGGCTCAACAATTTATCGACCGATGGAGTTCTCGAATCGTCACTTGGAGACAATTTGACGAACTTGCAAAGGATTTCTACGATATTGAGCATGAGGAAACTTCAAGTAGTC
This sequence comes from Drosophila innubila, assembly GCF_004354385.1. Taxonomy (NCBI): domain Eukaryota; kingdom Metazoa; phylum Arthropoda; class Insecta; order Diptera; family Drosophilidae; genus Drosophila; species Drosophila innubila. The sequence goes on along the minus strand of NW_022995372.1, from coordinate 16,806,417 downwards.
CAATCAACAGTCGATTAAACCATTATACAACCTGGTTTTACTCCGCCGTTGAACAAAAATTTAAAGAAAAGAAAGCTGTTCGAATTCAAAGTTTTAAGACTAGAATGGATGACTTGATTAAGGCTAGGGAAGCTGCTGACGATTCGATCTTGGAAGATTTACGTCAATTTGTAGAGGAACTTCTACGTAAACGGAATTCTCCTCCGACTGACTAAAATTAGCATAATGCTCTTAAATGAAAAAACATTGTTAATTACAGCTTCCATTTTAAACGAAAATAAAATGTTTTGATGCATATATAAGTAAAACGTTCTTATTTTTTACACATTCTTTTCAGGGAACCAAAGCGCAACGAATATCGAATTCAGTTACGGTTTCGGTAACATATATCAAGAAATAGTGAAATTAATTTCATAAAACTGCTCAAATTCCCCATAGTGCTCTGTTAGTGCTCGTCTAAAAGTCATACAAAATAAGAATATTCATCTCTCGCCCTCTTTACACATACGTGTCCTTTTGTAGCCAGACAGAGAGAGATGTATTTGGGCGCGCAGGCTCATCTCTATGTATGCGTGCATCTTACAATAAGTGTGTGCATATGTATGGGCTGCTGAGAGAATTGACAACATCGCTTTGTTAATAAGTTGCTTCCCTTTAAAATTTGTATGTAAGCTCTAATACCCTGTACAAATAAATTTTTTAATGAAGAAATTTCAAGCGCAAATAAATATTCAAAATTATAAAAACAACACATCGCATATTTTTTATTATCTACATTTATAAAATTATAAGATTTACGATGTTTTTCTTTATAAAATATTAAAGACAATTATTTTTTATAGCAACGAGCTCGGCCAGCCAACTGAATCGAAACCAAAAATAATTTCCCTCAAACGACGCGTCCACCGAAAAATTACCCAGTGGACGCCCCGTCATGCTTTTAGCTGAGACACTTTCAGTTGTATGGGATGACTTCTCTATAGGTTATTTGCTTAGTGATAATAGCAATGTTAAAATTTTTCTAGCATATGATCTCTAAAAATAGCGAGAACTAGCTATAAATAGCTAAGTGGCACATAATTAATGAAGTAATCATTTTGCATTCGATTACTGTGACATTTACGATACATATGAAAATCGACATTCACAGCGATTTATATCTGATTTTTTTAATTTTTAAGTAAACACAAAATAAAGTTGTTTTATGCAATAAACACACAAAAAAAGATCCTTTAAAAAATACAAAATATTCAATAACTTGATGTACATTCGCCTCAAAAGGGCACAGTTCGTTGATATCGATAGATGAATCGATAGAGTGTTATCGCAGGGCTACCAACGACAGAGCGAGCAAAATTGTTGCGTATGCGAGTGTGTGTGTGCAAAGCATATGCATCATAGCATATTTCATTGTTTAAAACAATCATTTTGTGCAAAACGGTGTGCAAAATCAAATGTAGAACTTATGTCTGATAAAAGTGCGCAGGAACTATGTATCAGTTGTAGTGCGAGCTGCAGTAGCAGGCGCAAAAGGAGGAAGTGAAGCAGCTGCAACAACAACAACAACAAATTTTGTAAAACAAAAAGCGAAACGAAAAAATATACACATATTTGTACACAATCAACGCACACGCAACGTGCTCGCATCCCTAAATAAAAAAGAAACTGATTGCAATGTCCAATGGTGACGATGTGCTAGACAACTGGGAAGAAATTGACGAGGCAGGCGTGAGTATTCAATGACATTACAACAACAATAGCAACAAGAACATTGATATATATATATATAAATATATACATATGTGCGAATGTTTTGCAGCTTTGCATGACGTTGCAAACGAAACTGCAAACCGCCAGTGACGATACAAGCAGCAAATTAAAACCCGCCTCAACAATTGAGACCACAACCGGGAGTAAAATGAAATTGCTACAGCGTCCACAGTCTCTGCAAGAAAGTAGCAGCAGCGGCGGCAGCGCGGCGGCAGCGGCAGCATCAGCAGCGCCCAAGCAAATAATGATTGCCAAAAAGCCAGCGATAATGGAGGCTGATTTGACTACGGCACCTGTCATGATGGTATTGCACAAGTCGGCCAGCGAGTACGATGCAGCCAATTATGCCAATCCATAAACAATCAAACGGTCAAGATATTGCGACGACCCGCACAGGCCGAGGAGCGACGCGACTCAAATGGTATACGACCCAAGCAGCCTATCAAGACGTTGCAGCAGCGGGAACAGGAATATGCACAGGCGCGCCTGCGCATTCTGGGCAGTGCCAAGAACCCCGAGGACGATAAACCGTTAGTATTATCTTTCCTTGTAAAACTATTATGGAAAACTCAACAATTCAGTCTGTTTACCTAGCATTTTTAACTGAATTTGCCTTGTAATCACTAAAATTGTCTACTTTTCCACATGCAGTGCCACACCCACAACGCCAGTTAGCAATGTCAGCACAACGTCTGTGAATCCATCAGCTCAATGGCAAGCAGAAGTACCCTCTTATGCTGTCAATTTCAATAACAATAACAACAACAATAACAGCGGGTTGCAGGAGGAGTCGGCAGCATTGGCGGCATTGCATCTACTGCACCTGGCATGCACCGATCGAGTTCGGCGCCAAAATGTCTGAGTCAGCAACGCCAATGTACAACTATAACAACTACTATCAGGCACCGCCGCCACCACCGCCGACGGCAGCAGCCATGAGCTATATATACTCAGCACCAATGTTTCAGCACCAACGCATGCCTCCATATGTTGCAGGACCAGCTGGCCAAGCAGCAGCAGCAGCTCCAACGCCCAATCCTCAGCAGAGCTGGTCACCGGTTGTAGGCGGTAGCGTTTCAGCCGCGTTATTGCGCCAACAGTCAATGCATTCGCCCCAACAGCAACAGACGGCGGCGCCCCCGCCGCCACCACCACAATATGCACATGCTTACAATGATAATGTATTGCGGCTGCCACGTGGTCCTTGCCCCAATGGCACCATCGGCTTTCAGATGCGTCGGTAACAGGCGACGGCGGGACGCAACAAGAATTGTTTCATTTCAATTATCCCATGCATTCAAAATTGTCATTCTAAGATTGCATTGAGTAATTCTTCTATTTTGTTGTTTTACATTTATTATCATTTATTATTTGTGGCTCATTTGATTGTAGCTTCAACAACAAAAACTATGTAAACAAATTTATGACGGAGTTTGGTAGTTATCTTGTAAATTTACAACAAAAAACACAATTTTTTAATGCCTATTACTAATAATACAACAAACAAACTGAAATAAAATAAATATTTTACACAACGAGCCTATGAAATTTTGAATTGTGTTTGAACAGTTTATCAAGGTTTGGAATATCCAAACTAAAACTGGATATCTTTTACTTATATTTCTTTGGTATGAGCTTTTTGTCAGGCTTTTGTCATTAAGTAAATATTAATTTGTTGAATTAGTTTTAAATAACAACTTTCTAAATGTGCTGCACTCCTGTAAATGCTCCATAAGTGATTCGAAAATGTCATGTTAAGCACAAAATTCATAATTTTCCATAATCGTATCAAAATGCCGAGTAATATTCATGAATACTTTCTTATTTATGTACATATATGTATTTATAAATATTTTTTGAAAATTATATTTTCTAAGTAAAGTCGCAATTCTAAATACAAGTGTGAATTAATACGGTAATATAATTTTTAAGAATAACCTATACATCTCTTTATCGGGTTTTATCATCTATCAAGTATGATTCCATCGAGTATCATTCATTATTAAAATTCACCAATAAAATTTTGGTATTTTCCCGAAAATTTGTGACAACTACTCGATGAGGACAGACGAAACTTTTTGTGATTCCCGAAAAATACCACGTAGAGAAGTTTTATGCAGTTTTGTATAAAAGCTACTGCAATTAGAGTAACGTATATAGTACATTAAGTTTATAAAAAATATTGTCTTTGTTTTACATACAATCAAAATCATAAATCTTTGAAAATGAGTTCAATAATCTCAGTTAAAATATATATATATATATATATATATATATATATATATATATATATATATATATATATATATATATATATATATTAATTATATGTAAATATTTCTATATATATTTATTTCCTTTATTGATATCAGTTAATTGACATTCCACAACAGTCAATAAATTCGTTTAATCTGCTTAATTCGTGTGATTTCAATTGCATTTTAAATGTTCAAATTGAATAGCAGCAATTTTAACATTTTAATTTCTTAATAACATTTCCAGTCGTTGCGAAAATTTTCAAATATTTTTTAAATTACAATAATATGAATTTAAATGCTTCCAAAATACTCGATATGTTCAAGCTGTGCCGTTAGCTGCAGTTGCAATTATTTACCCCCACGGATGCAACGGTTAAGGCCTCAAAGGTTATCGATGTGTTTTCGTTATTTTTCAAAGCTTTTCACAACAGCAAAATCAACAAACAGAATGCAATGAAACAAGTAGACTTCGCCGACGCCGACATCCAACGCCTTTTCAGCCAGTTTTCTTATCAGCGGACAGCAACACAAAACAAGATAGAATTACTATAAATGAGTTGCCGAAGTATTTATACCCTATTTTTATATTGTAGCCACTGTATTATATGCTTGTCAAACTTTCAAAGGCTTAGGACGAGGCTTTCAATTATTTTGCTAAGCTAAGAAGTGTGCGATAGACTGAGATAATTATATTTGCATTTCCCCTTGTGCTGCACTTAATGCGATTGGAGACATCGTTTGTAATTCGTTACACATAACGTCATTAAAGGGTATTTAAATCCAATCAGCTGATGACGCAGTTCACGTCACGGATTGACTTACCTAGGGATTGGCATTTGGATTTTTGCTACACATAAAATATTTAATTCAATTCAGTTTCAGTTGTAAACGCGTCGTCGTGTGGTGCGGTTTAATAAGTGCTTTAAAGCCCCCTCAATAGCCACAACAACAGCAGCATAAAAAGCAGAGCCCAAAAGCTACGCTCTCTCGCTCTCTTGTTCTCACTGTGCGTGCGTGCAGCTCTCGTGGGCGCTCTCTCTCTCTCTCGCTCTCTATCTTTAAAACCAACAGATCGCTCAACACGTGGGCACAAGTTAAAACAGCAAAACAAATTAATAACATTTGTGTATAAACGTGCGCAGTTTTGATTGCTTTGTTAGGAATTTTGCAAAGCAAAAAGAGAAAAGTATATAAAAAATGTCGCATAGCGTGTTGGTCATTGGAAGCGGCGGACGCGAACACGCCATCTGTTGGAAACTCAATCAATCACCACAAGTGGCGCAGATCTATGCGCTTCCCGGCAGCTTTGGCATTTCTCAGCTGTCCAAGTGCCAGAATCTTGGTGCTGATGTTTTGGATGCGAAGGATTTTGAGGTGAGTGCAGCTTCCACAATGGAGGTTGTTGTGGTTGGACATCATTGTAATCTACCACTGTGCACGTCCTTCACTTAACCTTCGTGCCGAGCTTTAAGTTACACAGCGACTGGCAACAAGACGAGACTGAGACTCTTCTACCGACTTTGCTGCTGCAGCTGCAATGCAAATTTTCAACATATTTTTTTTTATTATAATCTGTAAGGCCTTCTTTTCTCGAATTTTTATGGCTCTCAGTTAATTTCGTTTTAATGCTAACCGGGGCTCATAAATGAATCCAATCAAAACCATAACAGCGACCAATCTTTGCAATCTCCATCTGTGTGTGAGAGTGTGCGTTTGTGTAGTGTTTAGTATGCTTTAACCCTTGTGATGCGATCGGGGTGTTTAAGCCTCACACTTATTGTTGACGCAAAACGCACGCTTAACTAAATATGTACGTGTAGTTTGTAATGTGCATTATATTATTGTAAAAATAGATTTATTTGGTGACAACAATATCAACAGTTCTAATCTGTAAATTAGGTTTTTTTTTTTTGTAATAAAAATACGCTTACTTTTGAGATTTTCTTTCGATTTTATTTCATCTATCATGTAAATATTTTTCAAGTATTTAAATTTTTCTCATTTAATTTTTTTCAAGTCAAATTAAAGGAAACTTTAAAAATGTTTATGAACTTTTAAGAATGATATTTTGCAACCTTTATATTGTTTAATATATTTTATACTTTTTAAAATCGTTAGCCTCTATTTTATAAAAAAAGTTAAATAAAAGAATCTAGAGTTCTATATATAGGTTTGTTTAAAATTAAAGGGTTTAGTATCACTAGAGTATATGATGCAATGACATTTGCCTACAGAGCACCAATAAACTTTGTAGTAGTAAATGATAGACTTTTTTTTAGGTACAATTCATCTTAAATAATTTGACCTTGCGAAAATAGCAAGTATGTGTTCATTAAGGTCCAGGTTCTTCGGTATTTCGTGACAAATTTTTTTATTTTTTCAAAATTTAAAGTTATGGTTTCTTATATTTATTTCAAGTACCTTATATATATTTCGTATTTTTGTACAATTTTTTAGCTTACAATGTGTTTCCCTGTGTCTTTTTTTAAATTTAGAACTAATTTATAATCCCGTCATAAATTCAGTTATGGTATCAAACAAATTTTTTGGGATTCCGTGCTTTTTTTGTAAATAATATCCTAACCTTTAAAGCCTTTTATGTTTTGTATATTTTTGTTAAGTACCTTATGTATATTTGTATATATCCTTAACTCAAAACGTGTTTACTCCACAGTCAGTTTGAAATTTCAAACTCATTTTTTATTCCGTCATAAATTCCGTTACCCATTAGCAAGTCCAGGCTCGGTCCCCTCGTCCCCTCTCAGCGCCCTCAGCGCATTAGCGTCTTCCCCATTGGCGCCTCAGAGTGCGTCGAGTATAGCAAATCAATCTAATTTTTTATATGTTTTTATTGTATCAAAGTTTAAGTATAAATGTTTATATTATGTGTGTATATTGTTGTGCTTACTTTGTCTTAACACTTTTATTTATTGTGACTTAATTAATTGTTTAGATCAAATTCACAGTTTGTGTTGCCTTGTCTTCAAGTCATCCCGCCCCAATCCCCCTCATTATATCCACAATGTGTGGATTGTATTTCCCCGTCAGCGTCGTTTGCTTAGCAACTGCGTTGTGGGCGGATGTGTCAGATGCACCACCTTTGGTGTGGTGCTGGGTCGAGATCGTGGTGTCGTCGCCTCTTGAATGTTGCGTGTGTAGACCTTAAACGCCTCCGCATCATGGGCAACTGTCTTTACTTCGCCAGTATAGTAATCCTTCACTTGATATGGATGATTACGTATGTACTCCAATGATCTCAGTATGTAATCTGGCACTTTGGGAATATGATCACCGACTGGATAATATCCTTTCTCATCGGCCACATAGCTAATACTAATCGGTGTTCCCTCGGGTGATATCCAACTGGATCCTCCTTGGATTGCAACGCCTCCCAATCCAGATTGTTTGCCAACAATCCCATTGGATGTTTCATACTCATAACGATAACTGCCGTCTGTCTCCACCTGAAGATCATTGTGTAGTGTATGGGTATTACGATCCGAGTCTGGCACATAAACGCCAGCCTGGATGACAACCATTACAAATGCCATTTGAATCTTGAAAAGTATTTAACGAATTAGTTTAATTCCATGAACTTGGCCTAAAGTGTCTAAAGACTTACAAACAGATTAAACCACATTTTCAACTATCTTTATTTAGTCAGATTATAATCTTTTTTTTTATTTTCGTATTTTTCGGGGAATCTTCTCGTCGCGGTTGTTCGTTCTAGCGCTTTAAATCACCGACTGTTTGCTTGCTTTTGGTATGCTTTCGTTTTTATATCCAATCCGCTCACCGTGATTATTTTTGACATTTTTTTCTCTGGAAACCCAGCTCGAAAAAAACCATCGGAGACGACGACAAACCAAGATTGGGAGCGGGCGGAAAGACGAAGGTGGCAGCGTCGTCGTCTGGCGCTCGTCATCATCTTGAACGGCAGTCATAAATTAAATGATTTTATTTTATTTTCATTTTTTTTGTTCCTCTTTTTTATAATTATTATTTTATATATCATCGCAAAATTGTTTGTCGCTGCAATTCCTTAAGATGTGGGCTGGTTAAATTCATGTAATCGAAATCCGGATCCGAATCCGAATCGGAATTGTATGCCCTACTCGAAGGTTGTGTGGCACTTAAATTTTGATATATATATTTTTTTTTTAATATTACCTTGCATTCCATATTTGTATACTTACGCAAGGCAAAGAAATCAATGAACTCAAACTTAAACTGAAGTTTGATTTAGATTTATTTGGGAAGCTCAAGACTTAACTTTAACTAGAACTTTCAAATCAAATTTTGCAACATGTCTTAGAATATTATTAATATATTTAAAATTTTCTTTACTTTATTGTCATAATCTGACATTTCGACAAAATTTTTTTAATTGCTCTTTATATATTCTAGATATAATATGCAAATTTAATTGATACAAAATACAGTTAAATATAATTTTTACTTCTTTTTTTATTAACTATACATTATAAAATATACCATATTTTAATTTAATAGACTACAACTTATTAAGTCGATATAGTGCTGTGTATTTCGGAATTTATAAATGCTATATATTCTATAATGTTTCCAATATTCTAAATGGGGATATACACTAAATAATATACGCCTTAAAGATATTAGAAATATGTCATGCTACATATCCTTCTATCTTTTCAATTTAATCTTATAGAATTATTAGAACTTCCTAAAAGTAACCGGTATTTATTTTGTTTTATTCCCTTTCCTCTTCTAAATTCGAAATACTGAGATACATATTTCTATTTTATAATAGATCCGTTGTTGTTTGCTGTTGGCTTGAAAAAGCTGTTTAACTATTTCCATTCTGATTCTCAAAGTAATTCAACAAAGCGTAACTAATTCTCGAGATACTCGTCATGACTGTCATCATATTTTGGTCAACAGTCTAAGTTCAACTTTGTGCTCTCTTCCCTGTCTTTAATTTGCATATAGTATGCAATAAAGTAAATCATGGGAAGAAGATAAAGACTAGAAATGTTCTGGCCAAATTTGGAAAGTGGTCAGAAATTCCGAGACGCAACTACAGCAACAATAATAATTCAAAACGTTCTCCCAATTCGTCCCACTGTTTTATATTAGCGGAAATGGAAACCTTGGCCGGATTGCCAAAACGGTAACATCAAATGACAATGTGAAGACGTCACATCAGATGACTACGATGACTTCCCGAGTTCGAGATCGATCTTTACGATCACTGAACGTACTTGAACCCAATCCCCAGTGTGGGGGAATCTTCAAATGTGCTAAATGATTTTGGAATGCCGTTGCACTTGCCATTACGGCGATTAAAACAATTTCGCCATTGGCGCCAATTCGATTAGAAGACAGACTAAGACGCAGTCACGCTCCCCGTTAAAAAAAATTAAATTAAAAAAAAAAAACCGGATCATCAGGGCCCGGATTTAGTGGGTTTTGTTGTTGCTCTTGTTGTTTACATTGCTGGCAACTGAGTCAGTTTAATTCGTTTCGTTTCGACATTCACCAATGAGACAATGCACCCTGCCTTAATGGCAAAACAATTAGGAAGGTATTTTTTTTTAATATTCTCGACGACAAATTGATTATCAAATCGACTAAGATAAATGATGATAAATATAATAATTCTTGGGCTTGCTCTATAGCTATTTACATAAATATCTTTTCAATCTTCTCGCTTTCCAGGCCATTGCCAAGTGGTGTAAGCTAAACAATATCTCGCTGGTTTCCGTGGGACGAAGAACCATTAGGGTTGGGCATAGGCGATGTACTACGACAAGCGGGCATCGCTTGCTTTGGCCCCGGCAAACAAGGTGCTCAAATCGAGGCGGATAAAAAGTGGTCCAAGGACTTTATGCTTAGACATGGCATTACAACGGCAAGATATGAGAGTTTCACGGATGTGGTTAAAGCCAAGAAGTTTATACGCAGGTAAGAGGCCCTAACATACTTTACATATTCTTGCAGAGCGTATTATGTCTAATTTAAAGACTGTTTCCATTATAGTTTTGATTATAAAATGACAATATAATGATAATTTTAAATTTTATTGATTTGCTTACTGACTAATTTTGAAAAACAATCATTATTTTGAGAACACAAAAATAATCAAAGAATAATAATTAATTTTATTTTTAACTATGATTATTTTGTTTAAAAATAAAATCAAGTTGTTATTTTGAGCCAGTGAGTCAGTCAGTCAGGACAAACAGTTTTATATATATAGATGATAGTAAATAAAATAATTCGTTTAGAACTGTCAAAAAATGCTTTTCAGCATTTTATTTTTTTAATTTTAGAAAAATCAGCCGGTTTTGATAACAATAAAATGTAATTCTACAGTTTCACTTTTCAAAATGGAAAGATTAAGAACATATTAATAGATATGTAGAAAAGTTGAGGTTAATAGAAAAAGGCTATAAAGATTATACTGTGATCTGCAGGGTATAAAATCCTCGGCTTGCCGAGGCCTTTCGTTCTTGTTATTCTTTAATCTTTGATATAACCGAAACATTCCCTTTGTAGCGCACCCTATGCCGCTCTGGTGGTCAAGGCAGCTGGTCTGGCGGCCGGCAAAGGCGTTGTAGTTGCCGCGAATGCGGATGAGGCTTGTCAGGCTGTCGATGACATTCTAGGCAATCTTAAGTATGGCCAGGCAGGCGCCTCTGGTGGTTGAGGAGCTTCTGGAGGGCGAGGAGGTTTCACTGCTGGCCTTTACCGATGGCAACACGATCCAGGCGATGCTTCCAGCTCAGGATCATAAGCGTATGGAACTGGCGATACGGGACCCAATACTGGCGGCATGGGCGCCTATTGCCCCTGTCCATTGATCAGTAAACAGGCCTTAGAGCTGGTCCAACGTGCTGTTCTGGAACGTGCCATTAAGTTGTCCCAGGAACGTATTCCCTATCAGGGGTTCTCTATGCGGGTCTCATGCTGACACGCGATGGTCCCCGTGTCCTGGAGTTCAACTGTCGCTTCGGTGATCCCGAAACTCAGGTTATCTCTCTACTGGAGTCCGACTTGTTTGAGGTTATGCAGGCCTGTTGCAGTGGCACCCTCAACAAGTTAACCTTGCAGTGGCGCAACAATCTAAGTGCCGTGGGTGTGTCGTGGCCAGTGCTGGTTATCCGGAAACATCAACCAAAGGATGCCCATTCAAGGTAAATTTTAACAGGTTAAGTTAAAATTAGGGGACAAACGAATTACTTTGAACGAAATACAAATATTTAGACGCTACTGTAGTGTAGAACTGTAAATTACCCTACACATACCCACTTATACATAGACGCCACTGTAGTAATAATTTGGAGCTTCCTTCTTAGAATAAAAAAACTTTCTAGGGAAGAACGGCTAATAACATACACACATACACATAACATTTACTTGGAAGCCACTTTTATAAGCTTTCTCAATTTATTTTCTTCTTCCAAACATTTTCCTCCAGCCATAGACATTTTCCAAGACGCCATTGTAGTCAACTTATCGGACAGAATGAACTGATCTTTTCCAAAACTTCTCGCATATATTATATATTAATACAATAAACGTACTCACAACCTTACTCACTTATTTACTCACTTGGATCTTCCTCTTATCAAATTAAGATGGCAACAAATATTACAAGAAATTAATTAGAAATAAATTACAGGCTTCCCGATTAAAGACAACCGACTGATTTTGCACAGTGCTATAGCCGTAAATGCGGCCGATTGATAAAATTAGCCATTACGGCTCGCATTGGATGCCGATCTAAAGCAGCAGCTCCAGCAAAAATGGCGGCTGGCATCAGATTTGAGGATCGACAACACAATATCGCACGGATATTGCACATTCCATTCAATTAATGAGCTTAATCAAAGTGAAAGGTTATGTTGAGAGTGTAATTTATGTCTGGTTGAGTTTCGAAATACATTTAGTTAGTTAACTAATATTTGTTTCAGTTTGGAATTCATATTTGAAAAAATGATTTTTCAGTTTGGTATTTATTTCCTGATCGATTTTAAATAGGTGCAAGTCGATATCACTTTAGATCTTTAGAATTACGTTCTTACTCTCTTATTCTACTTCTCTTTCTTCCTCTCTGTCTTTCTTCCTATCGCTTTGACTGCGTTTGTGCTGTTTCGCAGGGTGTCAACTCCATCGCTCAGTTATAAGGACAGTGGCGTGGATATCGATGCTGGCGATGCTTTAGTTCAACGCATCAAACCACTTTCCCGTGGCACCCAACGTCCTGGCGTTCTTGGTGGTTTGGGTGGCTTCGGTGGACTTTTCGGATCAAGGATCTGAGTTACAGTCAACCCATCATTGCGGAAACAACTCAGGGAGTGGGTGCCAAAATTCAGCTGGCCCTGCATCATGAACTCTACGATCACATTGGCTACGATCTCTTTGCCATGGCTGCCAATGATCTGCTGGAATTTGGGGCTGAGCCGGTTGCATTTTGGACTACATTGCCTGCGGCAAGCTGCAGGTTCCGCTGGCCGCACAGCTTGTCAAGGGATGGCCGATGGCTGTCGGGATGCTCGATGCGCTCGTAGGTAAGAAACCCAGGGAAGTCGAGGGGTCTCGAAAATTTAAGGAAATCAACAGGAGTTTACTTGTACCATTCAGTTGGGTCTATTAAGATTTTAATTCATCTAGCTATTTATTTCGATGGTAAGGGTACCGGTTTTGGAAATTTTAATATTGCAAATTTTAAAACAACACTTTCAACTTGATTCTTAGGCCTTTCATTTTCTTGTAAAAATCATGTCAAAATTACGAAATATTTTTACTTGCAAAGTTGCTAGATCAGAGGCTTGAGCAAATTCGAACCGTCATAACTTTGGTAAAGCTGAACCGATTTTAAGCTGAATTTCACTTTGATCATGATTTGGCCTCTATATTCATTCTGTATTCAAATTTTGTTCATTTAAAAAATTTTTTTTTTTTTGCCAATTGAAGCCAAGGTTCTTACCATCAGTAAGGTCCCCTTTGAAATTTTGAAAATTCAAAATTTTAAATCTCAAGTTTTACTTTTATTCAACTCCTTATATTATAATTAGTATAATTAGTATAAGACAACACTTTAAACTTGAACCTGAGACGTTTCATTTTCTTGTCAAAAATCATGAAATTGAACGAAAATTTTGACTTGTATAGTGCTAGATCCAAAGTCTGACCAAAGTCAAACCGTCAAAACTTTGTCAAAACTGAACCGATTTAAAAGCGGAATGTCATTTTGATCATGGTTTGGCCTCGAAATTCTTTCTGTATTCAAAGTTTATTAAACTCTTAAAAAAATTATTTGTTGCTAGATTTCAATATTGATGGTAATACTCTCCTTCGATATTTTGAAAATTGAACATTTTAAATCTCATGTTTTCAATTTTAATACTAATAAAAATTAGTATAAAACAACACTTTTAGCTTGATTCTGAGACGTTTAATTCTCTTGTCAAAATCATAGGAAATCGAACGAAAATTTTGACTTGTAAAGTGCTTGATCCAAAGGCTGACCAAAGTCAAACCGTCCTAACTTTGTCAAAGCTGAACCGATTTTCAAGCGGAATGTCATTTTGATCATGGTTTGGCCTCTAAATTCATTCATATTTATGCAAAAATTCAATTTATTAAATTTGTTTCGGTTTGATTTCCTCCATAAATGCAAAAACACTATTTTGCAATTTAGGTGTACAAATTTTAACTGTTGAGGGGATTTGCTGAGTTTATAGTTACCATCGCAATCTCACCCTGTTTCTTCTTAAATCCTTGTAGGTGGTGAGACCGCTGAAATGCCCTCTCTTTATAAGCCTGGTCAGTACGACATGGCCGGCTATTGTGTGGGTCTCGTTGAGGAGTCACGTGTGCTGCCACGCTTCGATCTGTATCAGCCGGGTGATCTCCTGGTGGGTCTACCATCATCCGGACTGCACTGTGCTGGATTTAATGAAATCTTGACCCGTCTGGACGGGGTGAATCTCAAGGAATCCTCCCAGTGGCTGGCGCCCATCGTGGACTCAGTTTGGCCCAGGTGCTTGGCGCTCCAACGCAACTGTATGTGCAACAATTGTTGCCACATCTGCAGGCTGGTGAGATTAAAGGCGTGACACATGTGACCACATGGATTGCTTAATGATGTGGCACGATTGGTGCCCAAAGAATTTGAGGTGGTGTTGGACTTTGGTGCAGTGCCCATACCACAGATCTTTGGCTGGCTAGCGGGTCGACTTCAGCTCAGTGCGGATGCGTTGCTGGAGCGGCACAATTGCGGCATTGGCATGCTGCTGGTGCTGCTGGTCAAATAATGAAATGTGGCGTCAAACCTTGCCTGGCGCCAAGGTGCTCGGCGTGTTGCAACAACACAAGGAAAGTCAAAATTCACCACGTCTCCGTATGCGCAACTTTGGAACAGTTGGAGAAATTGGCCAAACCATTTGGTGGTTTGGGAGACCAACAACTGCTCCGGAGGATTAGGAACACGAAGCCATCCTCGCCAGCGACGCGTGACAATTGCTTTGAATGCGGCAGGTCGTCGTCTCACCCGTCTGCCTGATCACTGGGGATCCATACTCATTCTAGGCACCGATGGCGTCGGCACCAAGCTAAAGATTGGCCAACAAATCGGCCGCAACGACAGCGTCGGCATCGATCTGGTTGCCATGT